>NW_027194705.1:0-177458 GCF_032444005.1 Ranitomeya imitator
ACTGGTCCTCAGTGTTGTGAGAACGATGACTGGTTAAAATTTTTGGTGGTTTCTTGTTCAGTCCATAGGCCTACATCATGTGGCAAACCGGTGAGCATGTGGCTCTATTAGTTTAGGAGATACCTGAAAACATATCACACTTTTCATCATAGTGCTTTTACCAATGCATAAAATGCATGGAGAAGTCATTTCGAATGACTGGTCCTCAGTGTTGTGAGAACGATGACTGGTTAAAATTTTTGGTGGTTTCTTGTTCAGTCCATAGGCCTACAGCATGTGGCAAACCGGTGAGCATGTGGCTCTATTAGTATAGGAGATACCTGAAAACATATCACACTTTTTATCATAGTGCTTTTACCAATGCATAAAATGCATGGAGAAGTCATTTCGAATGACTGGTCCTCAGTGTTGTGAGAACGATGACTGGTTAAAATTTTTGGTGGTTTCTTGTTCAGTCCATGGGCCTACATCATGTGGCAAACCGGTGAGCATGTGGCTCTATTAGTATAGGAGATACCTGAAAACATATCACACTTTTCATCATAGTGCTTTTACCAATGCATAAAATGCATGGAGAAGTCATTTTGAATGACTGGTCCTCAGTGTTGTGAGAACGATGACTGGTTAAAATTTTTGGTGGTTTCTTGTTCAGTCCATAGGCCTACATCATGTGGCAAACCGGTGAGCATGTGGCTCTATTAGTATAGGAGATACCTGAAAACATATCACACTTTTCATCATAGTGCTTTTACCAATGCATAAAATGCATGGAGAAGTCATTTCGAATGACTGGTCCTCAGTGTTGTGAGAACGATGACTGGTTAAAATTTTTGGTGGTTTCTTGTTCAGTCCATAGGCCTACATCATGTGGCAAACCGGTGAGCATGTGGCTCTATTAGTATAGGAGATACCTGAAAACATATCACACTTTTCATCATAGTGCTTTTACCAATGCATAAAATGCATGGAGAAGTCATTTCGAATGACTGGTCCTCAGTGTTGTGAGAACGATGACTGGTTAAAATTTTTGGTGGTTTCTTGTTCAGTCCATAGGCCTACATCATGTGGCAAACCGGTGAGCATGTGGCTCTATTAGTATAGGAGATACCTGAAAACATATCACACTTTTCATCATAGTGCTTTTACCAATGCATAAAATGCATGGAGAAGTCATTTCGAATGACTGGTCCTCAGTGTTGTGAGAACGATGACTGGTTAAAATTTTTGTTGGTTTCTTGTTCAGTCCATAGGCCTACATCATGTGGCAAACCGGTGAGCATGTGGCTCTATTAGTATAGGAGATACCTGAAAACATATCACACTTTTCATCATAGTGCTTTTACCAATGCATAAAATGCATAGAGAAGTCATTTCGAATGACTGGTCCTCAGTGTTGTGAGAACAATGACTGGTTAAAATTTTTGGTGGTTTCTTGTTCAGTCCATAGGCCTACATCATGTGGCAAACCGGTGAGCATGTGGCTCTATTAGTATAGGATATACCTGAAAACATATCACACTTTTCATCATAGTGCTTTTACCAATGCATAAAATGCATGGAGAAGTCATTTCGAATGACTGGTCCTCAGTGTTGTGAGAACGATGACTGGTTAAAATTTTTGGTGGTTTCTTGTTCAGTCCATAGGCCTACATCATGTGGCAAACCGGTGAGCATGTGGCTCTATTAGTATAGGAGATACCTGAAAACATATCACAATTTTCATCATAGTGCTTTTACCAATGCATAAAATGCATGGAGAAGTCATTTCGAATGACTGGTCCTCAGTGTTGTGAGAACGATGACTGGTTAAAATTTTTGGTGGTTTCTTGTTCAGTCCATAGGCCTACATCATGTGGCAAACCGGTGAGCATGTGGCTCTATTAGTATAGGAGATACCTGAAAACATATCACACTTTTCATCATAGTGCTTTTACCAATGCATAAAATGCATGGAGAAGTCATTTCGAATGACTGGTCCTCAGTGTTGTGAGAATGATGACTGGTTAAAATTTTTGGTGGTTTCTTGTTCAGTCCATAGGCCTACATCATGTGGCAAACCGGTGAGCATGTGGCTCTATTAGTATAGGAGATACCTGAAAACATATCACACTTTTCATCATAGTGCTTTTACCAATGCATAAAATGCATGGAGAAGTCATTTCGAATGACTGGTCCTCAGTGTTGTGAGAACGATGACTGGTTAAAATTTTTGGTGGTTTCTTGTTCAGTCCATAGGCCTACATCATGTGGCAAACCAGTGAGCATGTGGCTCTATTAGTATAGGAGATACCTGAAAACATATCACACTTTTCATCATAGTGCTTTTACCAATGCATAAAATGCATGGAGAAGTCATTTCGAATGACTGGTCCTCAGTGTTGTGAGAACGATGACTGGTTAAAATTTTTGGTGGTTTCTTGTTCAGTCCATAGGCCTACATCATGTGGCAAACCGGTGAGCATGTGGCTCTATTAGTATAGGAGATACCTGAAAACATATCACACTTTTCATCATAGTGCTTTTACCAATGCATAAAATGCATAGAGAAGTCATTTCGAATGACTGGTCCTCAGTGTTGTGAGAACAATGACTGGTTAAAATTTTTGGTGGTTTCTTGTTCAGTCCATAGGCCTACATCATGTGGCAAACCGGTGAGCATGTGGCTCTATTAGTATAGGAGATACCTGAAAACATATCACACTTTTCATCATAGTGCTTTTACCAATGCATAAAATGCATGGAGAAGTCATTTCGAATGACTGGTCCTCAGTGTTGTGAGAACGATGACTGGTTAAAATTTTTGGTGGTTTCTTGTTCAGTCCATAGGCCTACATCATGTGGCAAACCGGTGAGCATGTGGCTCTATTAGTATAGCAGATACCTGAAAACATATCACACTTTTCATCATAGTGCTTTTACCAATGCATAAAATGCATGGAGAAGTCATTTCGAATGACTGGTCCTCAGTGTTGTGAGAACGATGACTGGTTACAATTTTTGGTGGTTTCTTGTTCAGTCCATAGGCCTACATCATGTGGCAAACCGGTGAGCATGTGGCTCTATTAGTATAGGAGATACCTGAAAACATATCACACTTTTCATCATAGTGCTTTTACCAATGCATAAAATGCATGGAGAAGTCATTTCGAATGACTGGTCCTCAGTGTTGTGAGAACGATGACTGGTTAAAATTTTTGTTGGTTTCTTGTTCAGTCCATAGGCCTACATCATGTGGCAAACCGGTGAGCATGTGGCTCTATTAGTATAGGAGATACCTTAAAACATATCACACTTTTCATCATAGTGCTTTTACCAATGCATAAAATGCATGGAGAAGTCATTTCGAATGACTGGTCCTCAGTGTTGTGAGAACGATGACTGGTTACAATTTTTGGTGGTTTCTTGTTCAGTCCATAGGCCTACATCATGTGGCAAACCGGTGAGCATGTGGCTCTATTAGTATAGGAGATACCTGAAAACATATCACACTTTTCATCATAGTGCTTTTACCAATGCATAAAATGCATGGAGAAGTCATTTCGAATGACTGGTCCTCAGTGTTGTGAGAACGATGACTGGTTAAAATTTTTGGTGGTTTCTTGTTCAGTCCATAGGCCTACATCATGTGGCAAACCGGTGAGCATGTGGCTCTAATAGTATAGGAGATACCTGAAAACATATCACACTTTTCATCATAGTGCTTTTACCAATGCATAAAATGCATGGAGAAGTCATTTCGAATGACTGGTCCTCAGTGTTGTGAGAACGATGACTGGTTAAAATTTTTGGTGGTTTCTTGTTCAGTCCATAGGCCTACATCATGTGGCAAACCGGTGAGCATGTGGCTCTATTAGTATAGGAGATACCTGAAAACATATCACACTTTTCATCATAGTGCTTTTACCAATGCATAAAATGCATGGAGAAGTCATTTCGAATGACTGGTCCTCAGTGTTGTGAGAACGATGACTGGTTAAAATTTTTGGTGGTTTCTTGTTCAGTCCATAGGCCTACATCATGTGGCAAACCAGTGAGCATGTGGCTCTATTAGTATAGGAGATACCTGAAAACATATCACACTTTTCATCATAGTGCTTTTACCAATGCATAAAATGCATGGAGAAGTCATTTCGAATGACTGGTCCTCAGTGTTGTGAGAACGATGACTGGTTAAAATTTTTGGTGGTTTCTTGTTCAGTCGATAGGCCTACATCATGTGGCAAACCGGTGAGCATGTGGCTCTATTAGTATAGGAGATACCTGAAAACATATCACACTTTTCATCATAGTGCTTTTACCAATGCATAAAATGCATGGAGAAGTCATTTCGAATGACTGGTCCTCAGTGTTGTGAGAACGATGACTGGTTAAAATTTTTGGTGGTTTCTTGTTCAGTCCATAGGCCTACATCATGTGGCAAACCGGTGAGCATGTGGCTCTATTAGTATAGGAGATACCTGAAAACATATCACACTTTTCATCATAGTGCTTTTACCAATGCATAAAATGCATGGAGAAGTCATTTCGAATGACTGGTCCTCAGTGTTGTGACAACGATGACTGGTTAAAATTTTTGGTGGTTTCTTGTTCAGTCCATAGACCTACATCATGTGGCAAACCGGTGAGCATGTGGCTCTATTAGTATAGGAGATACCTGAAAACATATCACACTTTTCATCATAGTGCTTTTACCAATGCATAAAATGCATAGAGAAGTCATTTCGAATGACTGGTCCTCAGTGTTGTGAGAACGATGACTGGTTAAAATTTTTGGTGGTTTCTTGTTCAGTCCATAGGCCTACATCATGTGGCAAACCGGTGAGCATGTGGCTCTATTAGTATAGGAGATACCTGAAAACATATCACACTTTTCATCATAGTGCTTTTACCAATGCATAAAATGCATGGAGAAGTCATTTCGAATGACTGGTCCTCAGTGTTGTGAGAACGATGACTGGTTAAAATTTTTGGTGGTTTCTTGTTCAGTCCATAGGCCTACATCATGTGGCAAACCGGTGAGCATGTGGCTCTATTAGTATAGGAGATACCTGAAAACATATCACACTTTTCATCATAGTGCTTTTACCAATGCATAAAATGCATGGAGAAGTCATTTCGAATGACTGGTCCTCAGTGTTGTGAGAACGATGACTGGTTAAAATTTTTGGTGGTTTCTTGTTCAGTCCATAGGCCTACATCATGTGGCAAACCGGTGAGCATATGGCTCTATTAGTATAGGAGATACCTGAAAACATATCACACTTTTCATCATAGTGCCTTTACCAATGCATAAAATGCATGGAGAAGTCATTTCGAATGACTAGTCCTCAGTGTTGTGAGAACGATGACTGGTTAAAATTTTTGGTGGTTTCTTGTTCAGTCCATAGGCCTACATCATGTGGCAAACCGGTGAGCATGTGGCTCTATTAGTATAGGAGATACCTGAAAACATATCACACTTTTCATCATAGTGCTTTTACCAATGCATAAAATGCATGGAGAAGTCATTTCGAATGACTGGTCCTCAGTGTTGTGAGAACGATGACTGGTTAAAATTTTTGGTGGTTTCTTGTTCAGTCCATAGGCCTACATCATGTGGCAAACCGGTGAGCATGTGGCTCTATTAGTATAGGAGATACCTGAAAACATATCACACTTTTCATCATAGTGCTTTTACCAATGCATAAAATGCATAGAGAAGTCATTTCGAATGACTGGTCCTCAGTGTTGTGAGAACAATGACTGGTTAAAATTTTTGGTGGTTTCTTGTTCAGTCCATAGGCCTACATCATGTGGCAAACCGGTGAGCATGTGGCTCTATTAGTATAGGATATACCTGAAAACATATCACACTTTTCATCATAGTGCTTTTACCAATGCATAAAATGCATGGAGAAGTCATTTCGAATGACTGGTCCTCAGTGTTGTGAGAACGATGACTGGTTAAAATTTTTGGTGGTTTCTTGTTCAGTCCATAGGCCTACATCATGTGGCAAACCGGTGAGCATGTGGCTCTATTAGTATAGGAGATACCTGAAAACATATCACAATTTTCATCATAGTGCTTTTACCAATGCATAAAATGCATGGAGAAGTCATTTCGAATGACTGGTCCTCAGTGTTGTGAGAACGATGACTGGTTAAAATTTTTGGTGGTTTCTTGTTCAGTCCATAGGCCTACATCATGTGGCAAACCGGTGAGCATGTGGCTCTATTAGTATAGGAGATACCTGAAAACATATCACACTTTTCATCATAGTGCTTTTACCAATGCATAAAATGCATGGAGAAGTCATTTCGAATGACTGGTCCTCAGTGTTGTGAGAACGATGACTGGTTAAAATTTTTGGTGGTTTCTTGTTCAGTCCATAGGCCTACATCATGTGGCAAACCGGTGAGCATGTGGCTCTATTAGTATAGGAGATACCTGAAAACATATCACACTTTTCATCATAGTGCTTTTACCAATGCATAAAATGCATGGAGAAGTCATTTCGAATGACTGGTCCTCAGTGTTGTGAGAACGATGACTGGTTAAAATTTTTGGTGGTTTCTTGTTCAGTCCATAGGCCTACATCATGTGGCAAACCAGTGAGCATGTGGCTCTATTAGTATAGGAGATACCTGAAAACATATCACACTTTTCATCATAGTGCTTTTACCAATGCATAAAATGCATGGAGAAGTCATTTCGAATGACTGGTCCTCAGTGTTGTGAGAACGATGACTGGTTAAAATTTTTGGTGGTTTCTTGTTCAGTCCATAGGCCTACATCATGTGGCAAACCGGTGAGCATGTGGCTCTATTAGTATAGGAGATACCTGAAAACATATCACACTTTTCATCATAGTGCTTTTACCAATGCATAAAATGCATAGAGAAGTCATTTCGAATGACTGGTCCTCAGTGTTGTGAGAACAATGACTGGTTAAAATTTTTGGTGGTTTCTTGTTCAGTCCATAGGCCTACATCATGTGGCAAACCGGTGAGCATGTGGCTCTATTAGTATAGGAGATACCTGAAAACATATCACACTTTTCATCATAGTGCTTTTACCAATGCATAAAATGCATGGAGAAGTCATTTCGAATGACTGGTCCTCAGTGTTGTGAGAACGATGACTGGTTAAAATTTTTGGTGGTTTCTTGTTCAGTCCATAGGCCTACATCATGTGGCAAACCGGTGAGCATGTGGCTCTATTAGTATAGGAGATACCTGAAAACATATCACACTTTTCATCATAGTGCTTTTACCAATGCATAAAATGCATGGAGAAGTCATTTCGAATGACTGGTCCTCAGTGTTGTGAGAACGATGACTGGTTACAATTTTTGGTGGTTTCTTGTTCAGTCCATAGGCCTACATCATGTGGCAAACCGGTGAGCATGTGGCTCTATTAGTATAGGAGATACCTGAAAACATATCACACTTTTCATCATAGTGCTTTTACCAATGCATAAAATGCATGGAGAAGTCATTTCGAATGACTGGTCCTCAGTGTTGTGAGAACGATGACTGGTTAAAATTTTTGTTGGTTTCTTGTTCAGTCCATAGGCCTACATCATGTGGCAAACCGGTGAGCATGTGGCTCTATTAGTATAGGAGATACCTGAAAACATATCACACTTTTCATCATAGTGCTTTTACCAATGCATAAAATGCATGGAGAAGTCATTTCGAATGACTGGTCCTCAGTGTTGTGAGAACGATGACTGGTTACAATTTTTGGTGGTTTCTTGTTCAGTCCATAGGCCTACATCATGTGGCAAACCGGTGAGCATGTGGCTCTATTAGTATAGGAGATACCTGAAAACATATCACACTTTTCATCATAGTGCTTTTACCAATGCATAAAATGCATGGAGAAGTCATTTCGAATGACTGGTCCTCAGTGTTGTGAGAACGATGACTGGTTAAAATTTTTGGTGGTTTCTTGTTCAGTCCATAGGCCTACATCATGTGGCAAACCGGTGAGCATGTGGCTCTAATAGTATAGGAGATACCTGAAAACATATCACACTTTTCATCATAGTGCTTTTACCAATGCATAAAATGCATGGAGAAGTCATTTCGAATGACTGGTCCTCAGTGTTGTGAGAACGATGACTGGTTAAAATTTTTGGTGGTTTCTTGTTCAGTCCATAGGCCTACATCATGTGGCAAACCGGTGAGCATGTGGCTCTATTAGTATAGGAGATACCTGAAAACATATCACACTTTTCATCATAGTGCTTTTACCAATGCATAAAATGCATGGAGAAGTCATTTCGAATGACTGGTCCTCAGTGTTGTGAGAACGATGACTGGTTAAAATTTTTGGTGGTTTCTTGTTCAGTCCATAGGCCTACATCATGTGGCAAACCAGTGAGCATGTGGCTCTATTAGTATAGGAGATACCTGAAAACATATCACACTTTTCATCATAGTGCTTTTACCAATGCATAAAATGCATGGAGAAGTCATTTCGAATGACTGGTCCTCAGTGTTGTGAGAACGATGACTGGTTAAAATTTTTGGTGGTTTCTTGTTCAGTCCATAGGCCTACATCATGTGGCAAACCGGTGAGCATGTGGCTCTATTAGTATAGGAGATACCTGAAAACATATCACACTTTTCATCATAGTGCTTTTACCAATGCATAAAATGCATGGAGAAGTCATTTCGAATGACTGGTCCTCAGTGTTGTGAGAACGATGACTGGTTAAAATTTTTGGTGGTTTCTTGTTCAGTCCATAGGCCTACATCATGTGGCAAACCGGTGAGCATGTGGCTCTATTAGTATAGGAGATACCTGAAAACATATCACACTTTTCATCATAGTGCTTTTACCAATGCATAAAATGCATGGAGAAGTCATTTCGAATGACTGGTCCTCAGTGTTGTGACAACGATGACTGGTTAAAATTTTTGATGGTTTCTTGTTCAGTCCATAGACCTACATCATGTGGCAAACCGGTGAGCATGTGGCTCTATTAGTATAGGAGATACCTGAAAACATATCACACTTTTCATCATAGTGCTTTTACCAATGCATAAAATGCATAGAGAAGTCATTTCGAATGACTGGTCCTCAGTGTTGTGAGAACGATGACTGGTTAAAATTTTTGGTGGTTTCTTGTTCAGTCCATAGGCCTACATCATGTGGCAAACCGGTGAGCATGTGGCTCTATTAGTATAGGAGATACCTGAAAACATATCACACTTTTCATCATAGTGCTTTTACCAATGCATAAAATGCATGGAGAAGTCATTTCGAATGACTGGTCCTCAGTGTTGTGAGAACGATGACTGGTTAAAATTTTTGGTGGTTTCTTGTTCAGTCCATAGGCCTACATCATGTGGCAAACCGGTGAGCATGTGGCTCTATTAGTATAGGAGATACCTGAAAACATATCACACTTTTCATCATAGTGCTTTTACCAATGCATAAAATGCATGGAGAAGTCATTTCGAATGACTGGTCCTCAGTGTTGTGAGAACGATGACTGGTTAAAATTTTTGGTGGTTTCTTGTTCAGTCCATAGGCCTACATCATGTGGCAAACCGGTGAGCATGTGGCTCTATTAGTATAGGAGATACCTGAAAACATATCACACTTTTCATCATAGTGCCTTTACCAATGCATAAAATGCATGGAGAAGTCATTTCGAATGACTAGTCCTCAGTGTTGTGAGAACGATGACTGGTTAAAATTTTTGGTGGTTTCTTGTTCAGTCCATAGGCCTACATCATGTGGCAAACCGGTGAGCATGTGGCTCTATTAGTATAGGAGATACCTGAAAACATATCACACTTTTCATCATAGTGCTTTTACCAATGCATAAAATGCATGGAGAAGTCATTTCGAATGACTGGTCCTCAGTGTTGTGAGAACGATGACTGGTTAAAATTTTTGGTGGTTTCTTGTTCAGTCCATAGGCCTACATCATGTGGCAAACCGGTGAGCATGTGGCTCTATTAGTATAGGAGATACCTGAAAACATATCACACTTTTCATCATAGTGCTTTTACCAATGCATAAAATGCATGGAGAAGTCATTTCGAATGACTGGTCCTCAGTGTTGTGAGAACGATGACTGGTTAAAATTTTTGGTGGTTTCTTGTTCAGTCCATAGGCCTACATCATGTGGCAAACCGGTGAGCATGTGGCTCTATTAGTATAGGAGATACCTGAAAACATATCACACTTTTCATCATAGTGCTTTTACCAATGCATAAAATGCATGGAGAAGTCATTTCGAATGACTGGTCCTCAGTGTTGTGAGAACGATGACTGGTTAAAATTTTTGGTGGTTTCTTGTTCAGTCCATAGGCCTACATCATGTGGCAAACCGGTGAGCATGTGGCTCTATTAGTATAGGAGATACCTGAAAACATATCACACTTTTCATCATAGTGCTTTTACCAATGCATAAAATGCATAGAGAAGTCATTTCGAATGACTGGTCCTCAGTGTTGTGAGAACGATGACTGGTTAAAATTTTTGGTGGTTTCTTGTTCAGTCCATAGGCCTACATCATGTGGCAAACCGGTGAGCATGTGGCTCAATTAGTATAAGAGATACCTGAAAACATATCACACTTTTCATCATAGTGCTTTTACCAATGCATAAAATGCATGGAGAAGTCATTTCGAATGACTGGTCCTCAGTGTTGTGAGAACGATGACTGGTTAAAATTTTTGGTGGTTTCTTGTTCAGTCCATAGGCCTACATCATGTGGCAAACCGGTGAGCATGTGGCTCTATTAGTATAGGAGATACCTGAAAACATATCACACTTTTCATCATAGTGCTTTTACCAATGCATAAAATGCATAGAGAAGTCATTTCGAATGACTGGTCCTCAGTGTTGTGAGAACGATGACTGGTTAAAATTTTTGGTGGTTTCTTGTTCAGTCCATAGGCCTACATCATGTGGCAAACCGGTGAGCATGTGGCTCTATTAGTATAGGAGATACCTGAAAACATATCACACTTTTCATCATAGTGCTTTTACCAATGCATAAAATGCATGGAGAAGTCATTTCGAATGACTGGTCCTCAGTGTTGTGAGAACGATGACTGGTTAAAATTTTTGGTGGTTTCTTGTTCAGTCCATAGGCCTACATCATGTGGCAAACCGGTGAGCATGTGGCTCAATTAGTATAAGAGATACCTGAAAACATATCACACTTTTCATCATAGTGCTTTTACCAATGCATAAAATGCATGGAGAAGTCATTTCGAATGACTGGTCCTCAGTGTTGTGAGAACGATGACTGGTTAAAATTTTTGGTGGTTTCTTGTTCAGTCCATAGGCCTACATCATGTGGCAAACCGGTGAGCATGTGGCTCTATTAGTATAGGAGATACCTGAAAACATATCACACTTTTCATCATAGTGCTTTTACCAATGCATAAAATGCATGGAGAAGTCATTTCAAATGACAGGTCCTCAGTGTTGTGAGAACGATGACTGGTTAAAATTTTTGGTGGTTTCTTGTTCAGTCCATAGGCCTACATCATGTGGCAAACCGGTGAGCATGTGGCTCTATTAGTATAGGAGATACCTGAAAACATATCACACTTTTCATCATAGTGCTTTTACCAATGCATAAAATGCATAGAGAAGTCATTTCGAATGACTGGTCCTCAGTGTTGTGAGAACGATGACTGGTTAAAATTTTTGGTGGTTTCTTGTTCAGTCCATAGGCCTACATCATGTGGCAAACCGGTGAGCATGTGGCTCTATTAGTATAGGAGATACCTGAAAACATATCACACTTTTCATCATAGTGCTTTTACCAATGCATAAAATGCATGGAGAAGTCATTTCGAATGACTGGTCCTCAGTGTTGTGAGAACGATGACTGGTTAAAATTTTTGGTGGTTTCTTGTTCAGTCCATAGGCCTACATCATGTGGCAAACCGGTGAGCATGTGGCTCAATTAGTATAAGAGATACCTGAAAACATATCACACTTTTCATCATAGTGCTTTTACCAATGCATAAAATGCATGGAGAAGTCATTTCGAATGACTGGTCCTCAGTGTTGTGAGAACGATGACTGGTTAAAATTTTTGGTGGTTTCTTGTTCAGTCCATAGGCCTACATCATGTGGCAAACCGGTGAGCATGTGGCTCTATTAGTATAGGAGATACCTGAAAACATATCACACTTTTCATCATAGTGCTTTTACCAATGCATAAAATGCATGGAGAAGTCATTTCAAATGACAGGTCCTCAGTGTTGTGAGAACGATGACTGGTTAAAATTTTTGGTGGTTTCTTGTTCAGTCCATAGGCCTACATCATGTGGCAAACCGGTGAGCATGTGGCCCTATTAGTATAGGAGATACCTGAAAACATATCACACTTTTCATCATAGTGCTTTTACCATTGCATAAAATGCATGGAGAAGTCATTTCGAATGACTGGTCCTCAGTGTTGTGAGAACGATGACTGGTTAAAATTTTTGGTGGTTTCTTGTTCAGTCCATAGGCCTACATCATGTGGCAAACCGGTGAGCATGTGGCTCTATTAGTATAGGAGATACCTGAAAACATATCACACTTTTCATCATAGTGCTTTTACCAATGCATAAAATGCATGGAGAAGTCATTTCGAATGACTGGTCCTCAGTGTTGTGAGAACGATGACTGGTTAAAATTTTTGGTGGTTTCTTGTCAAGTCCATAGGCCTACATCATGTGGCAAACCAGTGAGCATGTGGCTCTATTAGTATAGGAGATACCTGAAAACATATCACACTTTTCATCATAGTGCTTTTACCAATGCATAAAATGCATGGAGAAGTCATTTCGAATGACTGGTCCTCAGTGTTGTGAGAACGATGACTGGTTAAAATTTTTGGTCGTTTCTTGTTCAGTCCATAGGCCTACATCATGTGGCAAACCGGTGAGCATGTGGCTCTATTAGTATAGGAGATACCTGAAAACATATCACACTTTTCATCATAGTGCTTTTACCAATGCATAAAATGCATGGAGAAGTCATTTCGAATGACTGGTCCTCAGTGTTGTGAGAACGATGACTGGTTAAAATTTTTTGTGGTTTCTTGTTCAGTCCATAGGCCTACATCATGTGGCAAACCGGTGAGCATGTGGCTCTATTAGTATAGGAGATACCTGAAAACATATCACACTTTTCATCATAGTGCTTTTACCAATGCATAAAATGCATGGAGAAGTCATTTCGAATGACTGGTCCTCAGTGTTGTGAGAACGATGACTGGTTAAAATTTTTGGTGGTTTCTGGTTCAGTCCATAGGCCTACATCATGTGGCAAACCGGTGAGCATGTGGCTCTATTAGTATAGGAGATACCTGAAAACATATCACACTTTTCATCATAGTGCTTTTACCAATGCATAAAATGCATGGAGAAGTCATTTCGAATGACTGGTCCTCAGTGTTGTGAGAACGATGACTGGTTAAAATTTTTGGTGGTTTCTTGTTCAGTCCATAGGCCTACATCATGTGGCAAACCGGTGAGCATGTGGCTCTATTAGTATAGGAGATACCTGAAAACATATCACACTTTTCATCATAGTGCTTTTACCAATGCATAAAATGCATGGAGAAGTCATTTCGAATGACTGGTCCTCAGTGTTGTGAGAACGATGACTGGTTAAAATTTTTGGTGGTTTCTTGTTCAGTCCATAGGCCTACATTATGTGGCAAACCGGTGAGCATGTGGCTCTATTAGTATAGGAGAAACCTGAAAACATATCACACTTTTCATCATAGTGCTTTTACCAATGCATAAAATGCATGGAGAAGTCATTTCGAATGACTGGTCCTCAGTGTTGTGAGAACGATGACTGGTTAAAATTTTTGGTGGTTTCTTGTTCAGTCCATAGGCCTACATCATGTGGCAAACCGGTGAGCATGTGGCTCTATTAGTATAGGAGATACCTGAAAACATATCACACTTTTCATCATAGTGCTTTTACCAATGCATAAAATGCATGGAGAAGTCATTTCGAATGACTGGTCCTCAGTGTTGTGAGAACGATGACTGGTTAAAATTTTTGGTAGTTTCTTGTTCAGTCCATAGGCCTACATCGTGTGGCAAACCGGTGAGCATGTGGCTCTATTAGTATAGGAGATACCTGAAAACATATCACACTTTTCATCATAGTGCTTTTACCAATGCATAAAATGCATGGAGAAGTCATTTCGAATGACTGGTCCTCAGTGTTGTGAGAACGATGACTGGTTAAAATTTTTGGTGGTTTCTTGTTCAGTCCATAGGCCTACATCATGTGGCAAACCGGTGAGCATGTGGCTCTATTAGTATAGGAGATACCTGAAAACATATCACACTTTTCATCATAGTGCTTTTACCAATGCATAAAATGCATGGAGAAGTCATTTCGAATGACTGGTCCTCAGTGTTGTGACAACGATGACTGGTTAAAATTTTTGGTGGTTTCTTGTTCAGTCCATAGACCTACATCATGTGGCAAACCGGTGAGCATGTGGCTCTATTAGTATAGGAGATACCTGAAAACATATCACACTTTTCATCATAGTGCTTTTACCAATGCATAAAATGCATAGAGAAGTCATTTCGAATGACTGGTCCTCAGTGTTGTGAGAACGATGACTGGTTAAAATTTTTGGTGGTTTCTTGTTCAGTCCATAGGCCTACATCATGTGGCAAACCGGTGAGCATGTGGCTCTATTAGTATAGGAGATACCTGAAAACATATCACACTTTTCATCATAGTGCTTTTACCAATGCATAAAATGCATGGAGAAGTCATTTCGAATGACTGGTCCTCAGTAGGGTTGAGCGAAACGGGTCGAACATTTTCAAAAGTCGCCGACTTTTGGCTAAGTCGGGGTTTCATGAAACCCGATCCGACCCCTGTGCGGGGTCGGCCATGCGGTACGCGACTTTCGCGCCAAAGTCGCGTTTCAATGACGCGAAAAGCGCCATTTCTCAGCCAATGAAGGTAAACGCAGAGTGTGGGCAGCGTGATGACATAGGTCCTGGTCCCCACCATCTTAGAGAAGGGCATTGCAGTGATTGGCTTGCTGTCTGCGACGTCACAGGGGCTATAAAGAGGCGTTCCCGCCGACCGCCATCTTACTGCTGCTGATCTGAGCTTAGGGAGAGGTTGCTGCCGCTTTGTCAGAAGCAGGGATAGCGTTAGGCAGGGTCCATTAACCACAAAACCGCTTGTGCTGCAGCGATTTGCACTGTCCAACACCACCCTCGGTGTGCAGGGACAGTGGAATTTTTTTTTTTTTTTTTTTCCCCTCAGCGCTGTAGCTCATTGGGCTGCCCTAGAAGGCTCCCTGATAGCTGCATTGCTGTGTGTACGCCGCTGTGCAAACCAACTGCTTTTTTCAAAGCACAAATCCTCTTGTTCCTTCCTTTCTGCACAGCTATCTTTTTTGTTTGTCCACACTTTTTATTTCATTTGTGCATCAGTCCACTCCTTATTGCTGCCTGCCATACCTGGCTGAGATTACTGCAGGCAGGGAGATAGTAGCTGCCTGCCATACCTGGCTGAGATTACTGCAGGCAGGGAGATAGTAATTGTAGGACATTCCCTGTTTTTTTTTTTTTTTTTTTTTTGGTGGGAGATTAAGATTGGCAATTTGGCATTTCTGCTAGAGTGCCATCCCTGTGTGTGCCATCTCTCTCACATAGTGGGCCATAGAAAGCCTTTTCATTTTTCTGTATTTTTTTTTGTGGGGTGTATAAATTCTCCCTGATAAAAATACAGTGGGAGATTAATATTGGCCTTTGGGCTTGTGTGCCAGTCCTGAGTGTGCCATCTCTCTCACAAATAGTGGGCCATAGAAAGCCTATTTTATTTTTTTTTGGGTTTTATAAATTCTCCCTGAAAAAAAGGGAGATTAATATTGGCCTCTGGGCTTCTGTGCCAGTCCTGAGCGTGCCATCTGTGCCAGTCCTGAGCGTCCCATCTCTCTCACAAATAGTGGGCCATAGAAAGCCTATTTAATTTTTTTTTTGGTTTTATAAATTTTCCCTGAAAAAAGGGAGATTAATATTGGCCTCTGGGCTTGTGTGCCAGTTGTGAGCGTGCCATCTGTGCCAGTCCTGAGCGTGCCATCTCTCTCACAAATAGTGGGCCATAGAAAGCCTATTTAATTTTTTTTTTGGTTTTATAAATTTTCCCTGAAAAAAGGGAGATTAATATTGGCCTCTGGGCTTGTGTGCCAGTTGTGAGCGTGCCATCTGTGCCAGTCCTGAGCGTGCCATCTCTCTCACAAATAGTGGGCCATAGAAAGCCTATTTAATTTTTTTTTTGGTTTTATAAATTTTCCCTGAAAAAAGGGAGATTAATATTGGCCTCTGGGCTTGTGTGCCAGTTGTGAGCGTGCCATCTGTGCCAGTCCTGAGCGTGCCATCTCTCTCACAAATAGTGGGCCATAGAAAGCCTATTTAAATATTTTTTTGGTTTTATAAATTCTCCCAGAAAAAAAGGGAGATTAATATTGGCCTCTGGGCTTCTGTGCCAGTTGTGAGCGTGCCATCTGTGCCAGTCCTGAGCGTGCCATCTCTCTCACAAATAGTGGGCCATAGAAAGCCTATTTAAATATTTTTTTGGTTTTATAAATTCTCCCAGAAAAAAAGGGAGATTAATATTGGCCTCTGGGCTTCTGTGCCAGTCCTGAGCGTGCCATCTGTGCCAGTCCTGAGCGTCCCATCTCTCTCACAAATAGTGGGCCATAGAAAGCCTATTTTATTTTTTTTTTGGGTTTCAGAAATTCTCCCTGGAAAAAAAAAGGGAGATTAATATTGCCCTTTGGGCTTGTGTGCCAGTACTAAGCGTTCCATCTCTCTCTCTCTCTCAGTCAGTGGGCCATAGAACGCATATTTTTGGTTTTATTTGTTTTCTAAATTCTCCCTGAAAAAATCATTTTATTTTATTTGGTTTCTAAATTCTTCCTGATAAAATCATATTTTTTTTATTATTTTTATTTCTAAAGTCTCCCTGAAAAAAAAAAAAAAAAAAAACAACCAAAAAAACAGTGGGAGATTAATATTGGCCTTTCTGCTTGTGTGCCAGTCTTGACTCCTGGGTGTGCCATCTCTCTCTCTCTCTCTCTCTCTCTCTCTCTCTCTCTCTCTCTCTCTCCAATTGTGGTCCATAGAAAGCCTATATTTTTTTTCCTTGATTTGGGTTCTAAAATCTACCAGAGAAAATAACTACATCAATCATTGGTAGAAAAATATTGGCCTCTGGGTTTGTGTGCCACTCCTGACTCCTGTGTGCGTCATCTCTCAGTCAGTGGGCCATAGAACGCCTATTTTTGGTTTTATTTGTTTTCTAAATTCTCCCTGAAAAAATTATTTTATTTTATTTGGTTTCTAAATTCTTCCTGATAAAATCATATTTTTTTTATTATTTTTTTTTCTAAAGTCTCCCTGAAAAAAAAAAAAAAAAACAGTGGGAGATTAATATTGGCCTTTCTGCTTGTGTGCCAGTCTTGACTCCTGGGTGCGTCATCTCTCAGTCAGTGGGCCATAGAACGCCTATTTTTGGTTTTATTTGTTTTATAAATTCTCCCTGAAAAAATCATTTTATTTTATTTGGTTTCTAAATTCTTCCTGATAAAATCATATTTTTTTTATTATTTTTTTTTCTAAAGTCTCCCTGAAAAAAAAAAAAAAAAAACAACCAAAAAAAACAGTGGGAGATTAATATTGGCCTTTCTGCTTGTGTGCCAGTCTTGACTCCTGGGTGCGTCATCTCTCAGTCAGTGGGCCATAGAACGCCTATTTTTGGTTTTATTTGTTTTCTAAATTCTCCCTGAAAAAATCATTTTATTTTATTTGGTTTCTAAATTCTTCCTGATAAAATCATATTTTTTTTATTATTTTTTTTTCTAAAGTCTCCCTGAAAAAAAAAAAAAAAAAAACAACCAAAAAAAACAGTGGGAGATTAATATTGGCCTTTCTGCTTGTGTGCCAGTCTTGACTCCTGGGTGCGTCATCTCTCAGTCAGTGGGCCATAGAACGCCTATTTTTGGTTTTATTTGTTTTCTAAATTCTCCCTGAAAAAATCATTTTATTTTATTTGGTTTCTAAATTCTTCCTGATAAAATCATATTTTTTTTATTATTTTTTTTTCTAAAGTCTCCCTGAAAAAAAAAAAAAAAAAAACAACCAAAAAAAACAGTGGGAGATTAATATTGGCCTTTCTGCTTGTGTGCCAGTCTTGACTCCTGGGTGTGCCATCTCTCTCTCTCTCTCTCTCCAATTGTGGTCCATAGAAAGCCTACATTTTTTTTCCTTGATTTGGGTTCCAAAATCTACCAGAGAAAATAACTCCATCAATCATTGGTAGAAAAATATTGGCCTCTGGGCTTGTGTGCCACTCCTGATTCCTGTGTGCGTCATCTCTCACTCAGTGGCCCATAGAAAGCATATAGTTTGTTACATTTGTTTTCTAAATTCTCCCTGCAAAAATCTATTTTTTTTTTTTTGGGGGGTTTCTAAAGTGTTCCTGAAAAAAATAAAAATAAAAAAAAAATAATAGTGTGACATTAATATTAACATTTGTGCTTCAGTGACAGTCCTGCGTGTGGGGCATCTCTCTAATTTGCAGCCACCAAAAAAAGAGTGTGTAACATTGGGCCTGATTTTCGCTGTGGTCTCACCAACCTGTAAAGGGGTAGCTAAATCATACAGAAGTTATAGCTCACCGTGTAAGTTGTGTGACTGCAACAAATAACGTTAGTTTGGTTACGTTTTTAAAACAATGAGGAAGTCTAGTGGAAGAGGTCGTGGCCGGGGGCGTTCATTGTCAGCTGGTAATGAGGGTAGTGGTAGTGGTGGAGCATCAGGTGGTCGTGGGGGAAAAAATATTGCACCTAAGTCTGGAGCTGTGGAGCCAGGTTCGTCGTCCGGCTACACAAGGCCTCGAACGCTCCCTTTTCTGGGATTAGGAAAACCGCTTTTAAAGCCGGAGCAGCAAGAGCAAGTTTTGGCTTATCTTGCTGACTCAGCCTCTAGCTCTTTTGCCTCATCTCGTGAAACTGGTAAAAGTAAAAGCAGCGCGTCGTTAGTGGATGTTCACGGTCAGGGACAAGTCACTTCCTTGTCCTCTTCAGCAAAAACAACAACAGAGAAGAATGCAGCAGGCGACACAACGGGTTACTCCATGGAGCTCTTTACACATACCGTCCCTGGCTTAGAAAGTGAAGCAGTTAACAGTCCATGCCCATTACAAATTGAATCTGACATGGAGTGCACTGACGCACAGCCACAGCCAGACTACTATGCTGGTCCTTTGACTCAGACCACAACATTGCCCTCGCAGGGTGCTGATCAAGAATCAGACCCTGATGAGACTATGTTGCCCCATCACGAACGCTATACCACCGAACGACACGGTGACACAGACGAAGTTGCGCAGGAGGTACAAGAAGAGTTATTAGATGACCCAGTTCTTGACCCCGATTGGCAGCCATTGGGGGAACAGGGTGCAGGCGGCAGCAGTTCTGAAGCAGAGGAGGAGGAGGGGCCGCAGCAGGCATCAACATCGCCACAGGTTCCATCTGCCGGGCCCGTATCTTGCCCAAAACGCGTGGCAAAGCCAAAACCTGGTGGAGGACAGCGTGGCCATCCGGTTAAAGCTCAGTCTGCAATGCCTGAAAAGGTATCCGATGCTAGAAAGAGTGCAGTCTGGCATTTTTTTAAACAACATCCAATTGATCAGCGCAAAGTCATCTGTCAAAAATGTTCTACTTCCTTAAGCAGAGGTCAGAATCTGAAAAGTCTCAATACTAGTTGCATGCATAGACATTTAACCACCATGCATTTGAAAGCTTGGACTAACTACCAAACGTCCCTTAAGGTTGTTGCACCCTCGGCCAATGAAGCTAGTCATCAACGCAACATCCCTTCCGGCAGTGTAGGACCACCATTTAGCGCACCACCTGCTGTATCTGTGCAGGTATCTTTGCCAGGCCAAAGCAGTCAGGGTCAGGGAATCACCAGTTTCGTAGTAGGAAACACTGCATCTAGGGCACCGGCGGCAACAATACCATCTCCCACCGTCTCTCAGTCTGCCATGTCCACCGGCACCCCCGCTAGTTCCACGATCTCCAGCTCTCCAGTCCAGCTCACCCTACATGAGACTATGGTTAGAAAAAGGAAATACTTAGCCTCGCATCCGCGTACACAGGGTTTGAACGCCCACATAGCTAGACTAATCTCGTTAGAGATGATGCCCTACCGGTTAGTTGAAAGCGAAGCTTTCAAAGACCTGATGGACTACGCTGTACCACGCTACGAGCTACCCAGTCGACACTTTTTTTCCAGAAAAGCCATCCCAGCCCTCCACCAGCATGTTAAAGAGCGCATCGTCCATGCACTCAGGCAATCTGTGAGCACAAAGGTGCACCTGACAACAGATGCATGGACCAGTAGGCATGGCCAGGGACGTTACGTGTCCATCACGGCACACTGGGTAAATGTGGTGGATTCAGGGTCCACAGGGGACAGCAAGTTTGGGACAGTTCTGCCTAGCCCACGGTCTAGTAAACAGTTGTCTGTAGCCGTTCGCACCCCCTCCTCCTCCTCCTCCTCGTCCTCCTGCAGAAGCAAGAGCTCGTCCACAGACCGCAGTCGCACAAACACTCCATCCGCACCTGCCACTGTTGCACACCAGGTCTCCCATTATGGGGCAGCTACTGGCATACGTCAGCAGGCTGTATTGGCTATGAAGTGTTTGGGCGACAATAGACACACCGCGGAAGTTCTGTCCGAGTTCTTGCAGCAAGAAACGCAGTCGTGGCTGGGCACTGTAGATCTTGAGGCAGGCAAGGTAGTGAGTGATAACGGAAGGAATTTCATGGCTGCCATCTCCCTTTCCCAACTGAAACACATTCCTTGCCTGGCTCACACCTTAAACCTGGTGGTGCAGTGCTTCCTGAAAAGTTATCCGGGGTTATCCGACCTGCTCCTCAAAGTGCGTGGACTTTGCGCACATATCCGCCGTTCGCCTGTACACTCCAGCCGTATGCAGACCTATCAGCGTTCTTTGAACCTTCCCCAGCATCGCCTAATCATAGACGTTGCAACAAGGTGGAACTCAACACTGCACATGCTTCAGAGACTGTGCGAACAGAGGCGGGCTGTTATGTTTTTGTGGGAGGATACACATACACGGGCAGGCAGTAGGATGGCAGACATGGAGTTGTCAGGTGTGCAGTGGTCGAAGATTCAAGACATGTGTCAAGTCCTTCAGTGTTTTGAGGAATGCACACGGCTGGTTAGTGCAGACAACGCCATAATAAGCATGAGCATCCCCCTAATGCGTCTGCTGATGCAAAGTTTGACGCACATAAAGGATCAGGCGTCTGCACCAGAGGAAGAGGAAAGCCTTGATGACAGTCAGCGATTGTCTGGTCAGGGCAGTGTACATGACGAGGTACCGGGCGAAGAGGAGGTGGAGGATGAGGAGGATGATGGGGATGAGTATATTTTTAATGAGGAAGCTTTCCCGGGGGCACGGGAAATTGGTGGCGTGGCAAGGCCGGGTTCTGGTTTTTTGAGGGACACAAGTGACGTAGATTTGCCTGCAACTGCCCCTCAACCAAGCACAACCGCAGATTTGACAACGGGAACTTTGGCCCACATGGCGGATTATGCCTTGCGTATCCTCAAAAGGGACACACGCATTACAAAAATGATGAACGATGACGATTACTGGTTGGCCTGCCTCCTTGATCCTCGCTATAAAGGCAAATTGCAAAATATTATGCCACATGAGAACTTGGAACTAATATTAGCAACAAAACAATCAACTCTTGTTGACCGTTTGCTTCTGGCATTCCCTGCACACAGCGCCCGTGATCGTTCTCACACGAGCTCCAGGGGCCAGCAGACCAGAGGTGTTAGAGGGGCAGAAATCAGAAGTGGCGTTGGACAGAGGGGTTTTCTGACCAGGTTGTGGAGTGATTTTTCTATGACCGCAGACAGGACAGGTACTGCAGCATCAATTCAAAGTGACAGGAGACAACATTTGTCCAGTATGGTTACAAACTATTTTTCATCCCTTATCGACGTTCTCCCTCAACCGTCATTCCCATTTGATTACTGGGCATCCAAATTAGACACCTGGCCAGAATTGGCAGAATATGCATTGCAGGAGCTTGCTTGCCCGGCAGCTAGTGTCCTATCAGAAAGAGTATTCAGTGCTGCAGGTTCAATACTAACAGAAAAAAGGACTCGTCTGGCTACCCAAAATGTAGATGATCTAACCTTCATTAAAATGAACCACAACTGGATTTCAAAATCTTTTGCCCCACCCTGCCCGGCTGACACCTAGCTTTCCTATGAAAAGGTCTTGCCTGTGGACTATTCTGAATGACTTTTCCAATCTCGTAATTTTCTTCACCTGATTGTCCAGCATACGACATGTTTCCACCTCACGAAATGGCCAAACTCCCCACACGGGGCCGTGCTATCGCCACTTTGCGCTTGGACCCTTGAGAGTGCTGTTTGTCTGAAGAGGTGGGTGTGGCCGCTTTTGGTCGACGGCACTGCCACTGGGTCCCTCATAGTACAATAAAGTGTCTCTGGCGGTGGTGGTGCGCACCCAACGTCAGACACACCGTTGTAATATGAGGGGCCCTGTGCCTGTACCGCCGGCCACAAGACAGTTCCCCCCCCCAGCTCAAACAGTGCTCTACCACTAGCAAAATTATCTCTCACAGCTTCACCAATGTGTAGTCTAGCCGCTGACATCCTTCAATGCCTGGCACTGACAATACCATTGTTTTGACATTTTTGTTATGTTAGGCCTTCGAAGCCTGTCTGCGGTCCCTTCTTTCTACAACTACTACACTGACCAGGCCACTGCTGGCCGTGTTACCCTGGAACCAATTTAAAAGTGCCTACAGTCAGCCCAATTTTGTTATGTTAGGCCTTCGAAGACTGTCTGCCGTCACTCCTTCCACTAGACTTCCACTGACCATACACTGCTGCCCATGTACCCCTGGAACCAATTTAAAGTGCCTACAGCCAGCCCAATTTTGTTATGTTAGGCCTTCGAAGCCTGTCTGCGGTCACTCCTTCCACTAGACTTCCACTGACCAGACCACTGCTGCCCGTGTACCCCTGGAACCAATTTAAAAGTGCCTACAGCCATGTGTTATTATTTTAGGCCTTCGATGCCTGTCTGCGGTCACTCCTTCCACTAGGCCTCCACTGACCACACCACTGCTGCCCGTGTACCCCTGGAACCAATTTAAAATTGCCTACAGCCAGCCCAATTTTTTTATTTTAGGCCTTCGATGCCTGTCTGCGGTCCATTCTTTCAACTACTACTACACTGACCAGGTCACTGCTGCCCGTGTACCCCTGGAACCAATTTAAAATTGCCTACAGCCAGCCCAATTTTTTTATTTTAGGCCTTCGATGCCTGTCTGCGGTCCATTCTTTCAACTACTACTACACTGACCAGGTCACTGCTGCCCGTGTACCCCTGGAACCAATTTAAAATTGCCTACAGCCATGTGTTATTATTTTAGGCCTTCGATGCCTGTCTGCGGTCACTCCTTCCACTAGGCCTCCACTGACCACACCACTGCTGTCCGTGTACCCCTGGAACCAATTTAAAATTGCCTACAGCCATGTGTTATTATTTTAGGCCTTCGATGCCTGTCTGCGGTCACTCCTTCCACTAGGCCTCCACTGACCACACCACTGCTGTCCGTGTACCCCTGGAACCAATTTAAAATTGCCTACAGCCATGTGTTATTATTTTAGGCCTTCGATGCCTGTCTGCGGTCCATTCTTTCAACTACTACTACACTGACCAGGGCACTGCTGGCCGTGTACCCCTGGAACCAACATCAGAAAATATAAAAATAAGTATTTTGCTTATAAAAAAGAAAATACTGGTGAGATATCAAATGCAGACATTTTAACATTAAAAACAAACACACAACTCTAATCTGGTACAGTACTAAAAATGGCCACCAGCTACAATTACTTTCTCCTGCAAGTAGTTAACTGAAAGTTTTTTTAAATTGAAAACACACATATGGCATCCACCGAGTGTTGTCCTGTCGCGTCTTCTTTATATTATTGCCGAGAAGATGCAAAATAATGAAAATAATAAAATCATTAATTACCAAAATAATAGAGAAAGTCAACACCACATTGCAAATAAACATTCATTCCAAATAAAGAAGCAGGGCGCGTCCGAGGGTGAGTATATACCTAATAAGAATATAATCACCCTCGGACGCGCAATGCTTATTTCCAACAGCCTTCCTTCCTAAGAATCAGCCCTTCCGTCGTGTAGAGAGACGTTGTGTTACACTCCAAGGTGTTCCCCAGGTTGCCTTTCCTGAGCTTCGATCTTCCGGCTCTCGTTTAGTAGTTCTTGGAAACTACTCTGCATTAGGCCTTCAAATTGGGTATGGGGTGTAGAGAGATGGTGTGTTCCACTCCAAGGTGTTCCCCAGGTTGCCTTTCCTGAGCTTCGATCTTCCGGCTCTCGTTTAGTAGTTGTTGGAAACTACGCTGCATTAGGCCTTCAAATTGGGTATGGGGTGTAGCGAGAGGGTGTGTTACACTCCAAGGTGTTCCCCAGGTTGCCTTTCCTGAGCTTCGATCTTCCGGCTCTCGTTTAGTAGTTCTTGGAAACTACACTGCATTAGGCCTTCAAATTGGGTATGGGGTGTAGAGAGAGGGTGTGTTACACTCTAAGGTGTTCCCCAGGTTTCCTTGCCATTGCTTCGGTCTTCCGACTCTCGTTTAGTAGTTGTAGAAAAGTACACTGCATTAGGCCATACAAAATGGGTATGGGGTGGAGAGAGATGGTGTGTTACACTCCAAGGTGTTCCCCAGGTTGCCTTTCCTGAGCTTCTATCTTCAGGCTCTCATTAAATTGTGGTTAAATGGAACAACTGCATTTGGCGTACTAGTTGGTTTGGGGCCTACTATCGGTGTCTGCCACTCCTTGCTGTTCTCCTCCACTGAACAAAGCTGTGCCGCCTGTTTACTACGGTTGCCAATTTTGAACTGCATTTCGACTACTTACTGATTTGGCCCTACTCTCTGTGTCAGCCTCTCATTCCAGTTGTCCTCCACTGCAATGCCCCCTGGTTATTCCTGTGTTACCAATTTTGAACTGCATTTAGCCCACTTTCTTCTTTGGGCCTATATCTGTGTTTCCACTTCATCGTGCCCATTGCCCAGCCAGTGATAGATGAGTCTGCTGGTACATTGACCCATAACGCAACATTCCCCGTGCACGCTACACAACAACATTGTGACCCTGCTGAAAGTCAGGTTGCTCTTCCCGCATACCATACCACCTTACACGGGGACAAAGAGGAAGGTGCAGATGAAAGTGCAGGTTCCTTCATCAGGTGGGGGGAGGAATACTAGTTGGCGACGTCACTGGCACAGGGCCTCTCATAGTACGCAAAAGTGTTGCTGCCGGTGGGAGGCGCCCCCGCCGTGCAAACACACCGCTGTACTTTGAGGGGCCCTGTGCCAGTGCCAATGCCAACGAGTGGGCCCCCCCTGCTTGCTCAGGTTCACAGCACTTGCAAAGTTGAAATACTTACCTCTCCCTGCTCCACTGCCGTGACGTGGTCCAGATTTCCTGGGCCCACTAATTACTTGAACCAGCCCTACCCCCCACAACTTTAGCCAAATGACCCCCAATTTCAAATGCCTTCCAATTATTATAAGGTAAATTACGCTTGACAAGCTTCATTAAGAAGAATGGATGGTTTTGACATTAAAATGGCCACTCTAGGTGTTTTCCTGGCCCCCACTCACTGCCGACTATGCTGCCCCATTGACTTGCATTGGGTTTCGTGTTTCGATCGATCCCGAGTTTACGTCATAATCGGCCGATTTCACTCGACCCGACTTTGGACATAGTCGGGTTTCGCAAAACCCGGCTCGACTCTAAAAAGGTCAAGGTCGCTCAACTCTAGTCCTCAGTGTTGTGAGAACGATGACTGGTTAAAATTTTTGGTGGTTTCTTGTTCAGTCCATAGGCCTACATCATGTGGCAAACCGGTGAGCATGTGGCTCTATTAGTATAGGAGATACCTGAAAACATATCACACTTTTCATCATAGTGCTTTTACCAATGCATAAAATGCATGGAGAAGTCATTTCGAATGACTGGTCCTCAGTGTTGTGAGAACGATGACTGGTTAAAATTTTTGGTGGTTTCTTGTTCAGTCCATAGGCCTACATCATGTGGCAAACCGGTGAGCATGTGGCTCTATTAGTATAGGAGATACCTGAAAACATATCACACTTTTCATCATAGTGCCTTTACCAATGCATAAAATGCATGGAGAAGTCATTTCGAATGACTAGTCCTCAGTGTTGTGAGAACGATGACTGGTTAAAATTTTTGGTGGTTTCTTGTTCAGTCCATAGGCCTACATCATGTGGCAAACCGGTGAGCATGTGGCTCTATTAGTATAGGAGATACCTGAAAACATATCACACTTTTCATCATAGTGCTTTTACCAATGCATAAAATGCATGGAGAAGTCATTTCGAATGACTGGTCCTCAGTGTTGTGAGAACGATGACTGGTTAAAATTTTTGGTGGTTTCTTGTTCAGTCCATAGGCCTACATCATGTGGCAAACCGGTGAGCATGTGGCTCTATTAGTATAGGAGATACCTGAAAACATATCACACTTTTCATCATAGTGCTTTTACCAATGCATAAAATGCATGGAGAAGTCATTTCGAATGACTGGTCCTCAGTGTTGTGAGAACGATGACTGGTTAAAATTTTTGGTGGTTTCTTGTTCAGTCCATAGGCCTACATCATGTGGCAAACCGGTGAGCATGTGGCTCTATTAGTATAGGAGATACCTGAAAACATATCACACTTTTCATCATAGTGCTTTTACCAATGCATAAAATGCATGGAGAAGTCATTTCGAATGACTGGTCCTCAGTGTTGTGAGAACGATGACTGGTTAAAATTTTTGGTGGTTTCTTGTTCAGTCCATAGGCCTACATCATGTGGCAAACCGGTGAGCATGTGGCTCTATTAGTATAGGAGATACCTGAAAACATATCACACTTTTCATCATAGTGCTTTTACCAATGCATAAAATGCATAGAGAAGTCATTTCGAATGACTGGTCCTCAGTGTTGTGAGAACGATGACTGGTTAAAATTTTTGGTGGTTTCTTGTTCAGTCCATAGGCCTACATCATGTGGCAAACCGGTGAGCATGTGGCTCAATTAGTATAAGAGATACCTGAAAACATATCACACTTTTCATCATAGTGCTTTTACCAATGCATAAAATGCATGGAGAAGTCATTTCGAATGACTGGTCCTCAGTGTTGTGAGAACGATGACTGGTTAAAATTTTTGGTGGTTTCTTGTTCAGTCCATAGGCCTACATCATGTGGCAAACCGGTGAGCATGTGGCTCTATTAGTATAGGAGATACCTGAAAACATATCACACTTTTCATCATAGTGCTTTTACCAATGCATAAAATGCATGGAGAAGTCATTTCGAATGACTGGTCCTCAGTGTTGTGAGAACGATGACTGGTTAAAATTTTTGGTGGTTTCTTGTTCAGTCCATAGGCCTACATCATGTGGCAAACCGGTGAGCATGTGGCTCAATTAGTATAAGAGATACCTGAAAACATATCACACTTTTCATCATAGTGCTTTTACCAATGCATAAAATGCATGGAGAAGTCATTTCGAATGACTGGTCCTCAGTGTTGTGAGAACGATGACTGGTTAAAATTTTTGGTGGTTTCTTGTTCAGTCCATAGGCCTACATCATGTGGCAAACCGGTGAGCATGTGGCTCTATTAGTATAGGAGATACCTGAAAACATATCACACTTTTCATCATAGTGCTTTTACCAATGCATAAAATGCATGGAGAAGTCATTTCGAATGACTGGTCCTCAGTGTTGTGAGAACGATGACTGGTTAAAATTTTTGGTGGTTTCTTGTTCAGTCCATAGGCCTACATCATGTGGCAAACCGGTGAGCATGTGGCTCTATTAGTATAGGAGATACCTGAAAACATATCACACTTTTCATCATAGTGCTTTTACCAATGCATAAAATGCATGGAGAAGTCATTTCGAATGACTGGTCCTCAGTGTTGTGAGAACGATGACTGGTTAAAATTTTTGGTAGTTTCTTGTTCAGTCCATAGGCCTACATCGTGTGGCAAACCGGTGAGCATGTGGCTCTATTAGTATAGGAGATACCTGAAAACATATCACACTTTTCATCATAGTGCTTTTACCAATGCATAAAATGCATGGAGAAGTCATTTCGAATGACTGGTCCTCAGTGTTGTGAGAACGATGACTGGTTAAAATTTTTGGTGGTTTCTTGTTCAGTCCATAGGCCTACATCATGTGGCAAACCGGTGAGCATGTGGCTCTATTAGTATAGGAGATACCTGAAAACATATCACACTTTTCATCATAGTGCTTTTACCAATGCATAAAATGCATGGAGAAGTCATTTCGAATGACTGGTCCTCAGTGTTGTGAGAACGATGACTGGTTAAAATTTTTGGTGGTTTCTTGTTCAGTCCATAGGCCTACATCATGTGGCAAACCGGTGAGCATGTGGCTCAATTAGTATAAGAGATACCTGAAAACATATCACACTTTTCATCATAGTGCTTTTACCAATGCATAAAATGCATGGAGAAGTCATTTCGAATGACTGGTCCTCAGTGTTGTGAGAACGATGACTGGTTAAAATTTTTGGTGGTTTCTTGTTCAGTCCATAGGCCTACATCATGTGGCAAACCGGTGAGCATGTGGCTCTATTAGTATAGGAGATACCTGAAAACATATCACACTTTTCATCATAGTGCTTTTACCAATGCATAAAATGCATGGAGAAGTCATTTCAAATGACAGGTCCTCAGTGTTGTGAGAACGATGACTGGTTAAAATTTTTGGTGGTTTCTTGTTCAGTCCATAGGCCTACATCATGTGGCAAACCGGTGAGCATGTGGCCCTATTAGTATAGGAGATACCTGAAAACATATCACACTTTTCATCATAGTGCTTTTACCATTGCATAAAATGCATGGAGAAGTCATTTCGAATGACTGGTCCTCAGTGTTGTGAGAACGATGACTGGTTAAAATTTTTGGTGGTTTCTTGTTCAGTCCATAGGCCTACATCATGTGGCAAACCGGTGAGCATGTGGCTCTATTAGTATAGGAGATACCTGAAAACATATCACACTTTTCATCATAGTGCTTTTACCAATGCATAAAATGCATGGAGAAGTCATTTCGAATGACTGGTCCTCAGTGTTGTGAGAACGATGACTGGTTAAAATTTTTGGTGGTTTCTTGTCAAGTCCATAGGCCTACATCATGTGGCAAACCAGTGAGCATGTGGCTCTATTAGTATAGGAGATACCTGAAAACATATCACACTTTTCATCATAGTGCTTTTACCAATGCATAAAATGCATGGAGAAGTCATTTCGAATGACTGGTCCTCAGTGTTGTGAGAACGATGACTGGTTAAAATTTTTGGTCGTTTCTTGTTCAGTCCATAGGCCTACATCATGTGGCAAACCGGTGAGCATGTGGCTCTATTAGTATAGGAGATACCTGAAAACATATCACACTTTTCATCATAGTGCTTTTACCAATGCATAAAATGCATGGAGAAGTCATTTCGAATGACTGGTCCTCAGTGTTGTGAGAACGATGACTGGTTAAAATTTTTGGTGGTTTCTTGTTCAGTCCATAGGCCTACATCATGTGGCAAACCGGTGAGCATGTGGCTCTAATAGTATAGGAGATACCTGAAAACATATCACACTTTTCATCATAGTGCTTTTACCAATGCATAAAATGCATGGAGAAGTCATTTCGAATGACTGGTCCTCAGTGTTGTGAGAACGATGACTGGTTAAAATTTTTGGTGGTTTCTTGTTCAGTCCATAGGCCTACATCATGTGGCAAACCGGTGAGCATGTGGCTCTATTAGTATAGGAGATACCTGAAAACATATCACACTTTTCATCATAGTGCTTTTACCAATGCATAAAATGCATGGAGAAGTCATTTCGAATGACTGGTCCTCAGTGTTGTGAGAACGATGACTGGTTAAAATTTTTGGTGGTTTCTTGTTCAGTCCATAGGCCTACATCATGTGGCAAACCGGTGAGCATGTGGCTCTATTAGTATAGGAGATACCTGAAAACATATCACACTTTTCATCATAGTGCTTTTACCAATGCATAAAATGCATGGAGAAGTCATTTCGAATGACTGGTCCTCAGTGTTGTGAGAACGATGACTGGTTAAAATTTTTGGTGGTTTCTTGTTCAGTCCATAGGCCTACATCATGTGGCAAACCGGTGAGCATGTGGCTCTAATACGATAGGAGATACCTGAAAACATATCACACTTTTCATCATAGTGCTTTTACCAATGCATAAAATGCATGGAGAAGTCATTTCGAATGACTGGTCCTCAGTGTTGTGAGAACGATGACTGGTTAAAATTTTTGGTGGTTTCTTGTTCAGTCCATAGGCCTACATCATGTGGCAAACCGGTGAGCATGTGGCTCTATTAGTATAGGAGATACCTGAAAACATATCACACTTTTCATCATAGTGCTTTTACCAATGCATAAAATGCATGGAGAAGTCATTTCGAATGACTGGTCCTCAGTGTTGTGAGAACGATGACTGGTTAAAATTTTTGGTAGTTTCTTGTTCAGTCCATAGGCCTACATCGTGTGGCAAACCGGTGAGCATGTGGCTCTATTAGTATAGGAGATACCTGAAAACATATCACACTTTTCATCATAGTGCTTTTACCAATGCATAAAATGCATGGAGAAGTCATTTCGAATGACTGGTCCTCAGTGTTGTGAGAACAATGACTGGTTAAAATTTTTGGTGGTTTCTTGTTCAGTCCATAGGCCTACATCATGTGGCAAACCGGTGAGCATGTGGCTCTATTAGTATAGGAGATACCTGAAAACATATCACACTTTTCATCATAGTGCTTTTACCAATGCATAAAATGCATGGAGAAGTCATTTCGAATGACTGGTCCTCAGTGTTGTGAGAACGATGACTGGTTAAAATTTTTGGTGGTTTCTTGTTCAGTCCATAGGCCTACATCATGTGGCAAACCGGTGAGCATGTGGCTCTATTAGTATAGGAGATACCTGAAAACATATCACACTTTTCATCATAGTGCTTTTACCAATGCATAAAATGCATGGAGAAGTCATTTCGAATGACTGGTCCTCAGTGTTTGTGAGAACGATGACTGGTTAAAATTTTTGGTGGTTTCTTGTTCAGTCCATAGGCCTACATCATGTGGCAAACCGGTGAGCATGTGGCTCTATTAGTATAGGAGATACCTGAAAACATATCACACTTTTCATCATAGTGCTTTTACCAATGCATAAAATGCATGGAGAAGTCATTTCGAATGACTGGTCCTCAGTGTTGTGAGAACGATGACTGGTTAAAATTTTTGGTGGTTTCTTGTTCAGTCCATAGGCCTACATCATGTGGCAAACCGGTGAGCATGTGGCTCTATTAGTATAGGAGATACCTGAAAACATATCACACTTTTCATCATAGTGCTTTTACCAATGCATAAAATGCATGGAGAAGTCATTTCGAATGACTGGTCCTCAGTGTTGTGAGAACGATGACTGGTTAAAATTTTTGGTGGTTTCTTGTTCAGTCCATAGGCCTACATCATGTGGCAAACCGGTGAGCATGTGGCTCTATTAGTATAGGAGATACCTGAAAACATATCACACTTTTCATCATAGTGCTTTTACCAATGCATAAAATGCATGGAGAAGTCATTTCGAATGACTGGTCCTCAGTGTTGTGAGAACGATGACTGGTTAAAATTTTTGGTGGTTTCTTGTTCAGTCCATAGGCCTACATCATGTGGCAAACCGGTGAGCATGTGGCTCTATTAGTATAGGAGATACCTGAAAACATATCACACTTTTCATCATAGTGCTTTTACCAATGCATAAAATGCATGGAGAAGTCATTTCGAATGACTGGTCCTCAGTGTTGTGAGAACGATGACTGGTTAAAATTTTGGTGGTTTCTTGTTCAGTCCATAGGCCTACATCATGTGGCAAACCGGTGAGCATGTGGCTCTATTAGTATAGGAGATACCTGAAAACATATCACACTTTTCATCATAGTGCTTTTACCAATGCATAAAATGCATAGGAGAAGTCATTTCGAATGACTGGTCCTCAGTGTTGTGAGAACGATGACTGGTTAAAATTTTTGGTGGTTTCTTGTTCAGTCCATAGGCCTACATCATGTGGCAAACCGGTGAGCATGTGGCTCTATTAGTATAGGAGATACCTGAAAACATATCACACTTTTCATCATAGTGCTTTTACCAATGCATAAAATGCATGGAGAAGTCATTTCGAATGACTGGTCCTCAGTGTTGTGAGAACGATGACTGGTTAAAATTTTTGGTGGTTTCTTGTTCAGTCCATAGGCCTACATCATGTGGCAAACCGGTGAGCATGTGGCTCTATTAGTATAGGAGATACCTGAAAACATATCACACTTTTCATCATAGTGCTTTTACCAATGCATAAAATGCATGGAGAAGTCATTTCGAATGACTGGTCCTCAGTGTTGTGAGAACGATGACTGGTTAAAATTTTTGGTGGTTTCTTGTTCAGTCCATAGGCCTACATCATGTGGCAAACCGGTGAGCATGTGGCTCTATTAGTATAGGAGATACCTGAAAACATATCACACTTTTCATCATAGTGCTTTTACCAATGCATAAAATGCATGGAGAAGTCATTTCGAATGACTGGTCCTCAGTGTTGTGAGAACGATGACTGGTTAAAATTTTTGGTGGTTTCTTGTTCAGTCCATAGGCCTACATCATGTGGCAAACCGGTGAGCATGTGGCTCTATTAGTATAGGAGATACCTGAAAACATATCACACTTTTCATCATAGTGCTTTTACCAATGCATAAAATGCATGGAGAAGTCATTTCGAATGACTGGTCCTCAGTGTTGTGAGAACGATGACTGGTTAAAATTTTTGGTGGTTTCTTGTTCAGTCCATAGGCCTACATCATGTGGCAAACCGGTGAGCATGTGGCTCTATTAGTATAGGAGATACCTGAAAACATATCACACTTTTCATCATAGTGCTTTTACCAATGCATAAAATGCATGGAGAAGTCATTTCGAATGACTGGTCCTCAGTGTTGTGAGAACGATGACTGGTTAAAATTTTTGGTGGTTTCTTGTTCAGTCCATAGGCCTACATCATGTGGCAAACCGGTGAGCATGTGGCTCTATTAGTATAGGAGATACCTGAAAACATATCACACTTTTCATCATAGTGCTTTTACCAATGCATAAAATGCATGGAGAAGTCATTTCGAATGACTGGTCCTCAGTGTTGTGAGAACGATGACTGGTTAAAATTTTTGGTGGTTTCTTGTTCAGTCCATAGGCCTACATCATGTGGCAAACCGGTGAGCATGTGGCTCTATTAGTATAGGAGATACCTGAAAACATATCACACTTTTCATCATAGTGCTTTTACCAATGCATAAAATGCATGGAGAAGTCATTTCGAATGACTGGTCCTCAGTGTTGTGAGAACGATGACTGGTTAAAATTTTTGGTGGTTTCTTGTTCAGTCCATAGGCCTACATCATGTGGCAAACCGGTGAGCATGTGGCTCTATTAGTATAGGAGATACCTGAAAACATATCACACTTTTCATCATAGTGCTTTTACCAATGCATAAAATGCATGGAGAAGTCATTTCGAATGACTGGTCCTCAGTGTTGTGAGAACGATGACTGGTTAAAATTTTTGGTGGTTTCTTGTTCAGTCCATAGGCCTACATCATGTGGCAAACCGGTGAGCATGTGGCTCTATTAGTATAGGAGATACCTGAAAACATATCACACTTTTCATCATAGTGCTTTTACCAATGCATAAAATGCATGGAGAAGTCATTTCGAATGACTGGTCCTCAGTGTTGTGAGAACGATGACTGGTTAAAATTTTTGGTGGTTTCTTGTTCAGTCCATAGGCCTACATCATGTGGCAAACCGGTGAGCATGTGGCTCTATTAGTATAGGAGATACCTGAAAACATATCACACTTTTCATCATAGTGCTTTTACCAATGCATAAAATGCATGGAGAAGTCATTTCGAATGACTGGTCCTCAGTGTTGTGAGAACGATGACTGGTTAAAATTTTTGGTGGTTTCTTGTTCAGTCCATAGGCCTACATCATGTGGCAAACCGGTGAGCATGTGGCTCTATTAGTATAGGAGATACCTGAAAACATATCACACTTTTCATCATAGTGCTTTTACCAATGCATAAAATGCATGGAGAAGTCATTTCGAATGACTGGTCCTCAGTGTTGTGAGAACGATGACTGGTTAAAATTTTTGGTGGTTTCTTGTTCAGTCCATAGGCCTACATCATGTGGCAAACCGGTGAGCATGTGGCTCTATTAGTATAGGAGATACCTGAAAACATATCACACTTTTCATCATAGTGCTTTTACCAATGCATAAAATGCATGGAGAAGTCATTTCGAATGACTGGTCCTCAGTGTTGTGAGAACGATGACTGGTTAAAATTTTTGGTGGTTTCTTGTTCAGTCCATAGGCCTACATCATGTGGCAAACCGGTGAGCATGTGGCTCTATTAGTATAGGAGATACCTGAAAACATATCACACTTTTCATCATAGTGCTTTTACCAATGCATAAAATGCATGGAGAAGTCATTTCGAATGACTGGTCCTCAGTGTTGTGAGAACGATGACTGGTTAAAATTTTTGGTGGTTTCTTGTTCAGTCCATAGGCCTACATCATGTGGCAAACCGGTGAGCATGTGGCTCTATTAGTATAGGAGATACCTGAAAACATATCACACTTTTCATCATAGTGCTTTTACCAATGCATAAAATGCATGGAGAAGTCATTTCGAATGACTGGTCCTCAGTGTTGTGAGAACGATGACTGGTTAAAATTTTTGGTGGTTTCTTGTTCAGTCCATAGGCCTACATCATGTGGCAAACCGGTGAGCATGTGGCTCTATTAGTATAGGAGATACCTGAAAACATATCACACTTTTCATCATAGTGCTTTTACCAATGCATAAAATGCATGGAGAAGTCATTTCGAATGACTGGTCCTCAGTGTTGTGAGAACGATGACTGGTTAAAATTTTTGGTGGTTTCTTGTTCAGTCCATAGGCCTACATCATGTGGCAAACCGGTGAGCATGTGGCTCTATTAGTATAGGAGATACCTGAAAACATATCACACTTTTCATCATAGTGCTTTTACCAATGCATAAAATGCATGGAGAAGTCATTTCGAATGACTGGTCCTCAGTGTTGTGAGAACGATGACTGGATAAAATTTTTGGTGGTTTCTTGTTCATGTCCATAGGCCTACATCATGTGGCAAACCGGTGAGCATGTGGCTCTATTAGTATAGGAGATACCTGAAAACATATCACACTTTTCATCATAGTGCTTTTACCAATGCATAAAATGCATGGAGAAGTCATTTCGAATGACTGGTCCTCAGTGTTGTGAGAACGATGACTGGTTAAAATTTTTGGTGGTTTCTTGTTCAGTCCATAGGCCTACATCATGTGGCAAACCGGTGAGCATGTGGCTCTATTAGTATAGGAGATACCTGAAAACATATCACACTTTTCATCATAGTGCTTTTACCAATGCATAAAATGCATGGAGAAGTCATTTCGAATGACTGGTCCTCAGTGTTGTGAGAACGATGACTGGTTAAAATTTTTGGTGGTTTCTTGTTCAGTCCATAGGCCTACATCATGTGGCAAACCGGTGAGCATGTGGCTCTATTAGTATAGGAGATACCTGAAAACATATCACACTTTTCATCATAGTGCTTTTACCAATGCATAAAATGCATGGAGAAGTCATTTCGAATGACTGGTCCTCAGTGTTGTGAGAACGATGACTGGTTAAAATTTTTGGTGGTTTCTTGTTCAGTCCATAGGCCTACATCATGTGGCAAACCGGTGAGCATGTGGCTCTATTAGTATAGGAGATACCTGAAAACATATCACACTTTTCATCATAGTGCTTTTACCAATGCATAAAATGCATGGAGAAGTCATTTCGAATGACTGGTCCTCAGTGTTGTGAGAACGATGACTGGTTAAAATTTTTGGTGGTTTCTTGTTCAGTCCATAGGCCTACATCATGTGGCAAACCGGTGAGCATGTGGCTCTATTAGTATAGGAGATACCTGAAAACATATCACACTTTTCATCATAGTGCTTTTACCAATGCATAAAATGCATGGAGAAGTCATTTCGAATGACTGGTCCTCAGTGTTGTGAGAACGATGACTGGTTAAAATTTTTGGTGGTTTCTTGTTCAGTCCATAGGCCTACATCATGTGGCAAACCGGTGAGCATGTGGCTCTATTAGTATAGGAGATACCTGAAAACATATCACACTTTTCATCATAGTGCTTTTACCAATGCATAAAATGCATGGAGAAGTCATTTCGAATGACTGGTCCTCAGTGTTGTGAGAACGATGACTGGTTAAAATTTTTGGTGGTTTCTTGTTCAGTCCATAGGCCTACATCATGTGGCAAACCGGTGAGCATGTGGCTCTATTAGTATAGGAGATACCTGAAAACATATCACACTTTTCATCATAGTGCTTTTACCAATGCATAAAATGCATGGAGAAGTCATTTCGAATGACTGGTCCTCAGTGTTGTGAGAACGATGACTGGTTAAAATTTTTGGTGGTTTCTTGTTCAGTCCATAGGCCTACATCATGTGGCAAACCGGTGAGCATGTGGCTCTATTAGTATAGGAGATACCTGAAAACATATCACACTTTTCATCATAGTGCTTTTACCAATGCATAAAATGCATGGAGAAGTCATTTCGAATGACTGGTCCTCAGTGTTGTGAGAACGATGACTGGTTAAAATTTTTGGTGGTTTCTTGTTCAGTCCATAGGCCTACATCATGTGGCAAACCGGTGAGCATGTGGCTCTATTAGTATAGGAGATACCTGAAAACATATCACACTTTTCATCATAGTGCTTTTACCAATGCATAAAATGCATGGAGAAGTCATTTCGAATGACTGGTCCTCAGTGTTGTGAGAACGATGACTGGTTAAAATTTTTGGTGGTTTCTTGTTCAGTCCATAGGCCTACATCATGTGGCAAACCGGTGAGCATGTGGCTCTATTAGTATAGGAGATACCTGAAAACATATCACACTTTTCATCATAGTGCTTTTACCAATGCATAAAATGCATGGAGAAGTCATTTCGAATGACTGGTCCTCAGTGTTGTGAGAACGATGACTGGTTAAAATTTTTGGTGGTTTCTTGTTCAGTCCATAGGCCTACATCATGTGGCAAACCGGTGAGCATGTGGCTCTATTAGTATAGGAGATACCTGAAAACATATCACACTTTTCATCATAGTGCTTTTACCAATGCATAAAATGCATGGAGAAGTCATTTCGAATGACTGGTCCTCAGTGTTGTGAGAACGATGACTGGTTAAAATTTTTGGTGGTTTCTTGTTCAGTCCATAGGCCTACATCATGTGGCAAACCGGTGAGCATGTGGCTCTATTAGTATAGGAGATACCTGAAAACATATCACACTTTTCATCATAGTGCTTTTACCAATGCATAAAATGCATGGAGAAGTCATTTCGAATGACTGGTCCTCAGTGTTGTGAGAACGATGACTGGTTAAAATTTTTGGTGGTTTCTTGTTCAGTCCATAGGCCTACATCATGTGGCAAACCGGTGAGCATGTGGCTCTATTAGTATAGGAGATACCTGAAAACATATCACACTTTTCATCATAGTGCTTTTACCAATGCATAAAATGCATGGAGAAGTCATTTCGAATGACTGGTCCTCAGTGTTGTGAGAACGATGACTGGTTAAAATTTTTGGTGGTTTCTTGTTCAGTCCATAGGCCTACATCATGTGGCAAACCGGTGAGCATGTGGCTCTATTAGTATAGGAGATACCTGAAAACATATCACACTTTTCATCATAGTGCTTTTACCAATGCATAAAATGCATGGAGAAGTCATTTCGAATGACTGGTCCTCAGTGTTGTGAGAACGATGACTGGTTAAAATTTTTGGTGGTTTCTTGTTCAGTCCATAGGCCTACATCATGTGGCAAACCGGTGAGCATGTGGCTCTATTAGTATAGGAGATACCTGAAAACATATCACACTTTTCATCATAGTGCTTTTACCAATGCATAAAATGCATGGAGAAGTCATTTCGAATGACTGGTCCTCAGTGTTGTGAGAACGATGACTGGTTAAAATTTTTGGTGGTTTCTTGTTCAGTCCATAGGCCTACATCATGTGGCAAACCGGTGAGCATGTGGCTCTATTAGTATAGGAGATACCTGAAAACATATCACACTTTTCATCATAGTGCTTTTACCAATGCATAAAATGCATGGAGAAGTCATTTCGAATGACTGGTCCTCAGTGTTGTGAGAACGATGACTGGTTAAAATTTTTGGTGGTTTCTTGTTCAGTCCATAGGCCTACATCATGTGGCAAACCGGTGAGCATGTGGCTCTATTAGTATAGGAGATACCTGAAAACATATCACACTTTTCATCATAGTGCTTTTACCAATGCATAAAATGCATGGAGAAGTCATTTCGAAAATGACTGGTCCTCAGTGTTGTGAGAACGATGACTGGTTAAAATTTTTGGTGGTTTCTTGTTCAGTCCATAGGCCTACATCATGTGGCAAACCGGTGAGCATGTGGCTCTATTAGTATAGGAGATACCTGAAAACATATCACACTTTTCATCATAGTGCTTTTACCAATGCATAAAATGCATGGAGAAGTCATTTCGAATGACTGGTCCTCAGTGTTGTGAGAACGATGACTGGTTAAAATTTTTGGTGGTTTCTTGTTCAGTCCATAGGCCTACATCATGTGGCAAACCGGTGAGCATGTGGCTCTATTAGTATAGGAGATACCTGAAAACATATCACACTTTTCATCATAGTGCTTTTACCAATGCATAAAATGCATGGAGAAGTCATTTCGAATGACTGGTCCTCAGTGTTGTGAGAACGATGACTGGTTAAAATTTTTGGTGGTTTCTTGTTCAGTCCATAGGCCTACATCATGTGGCAAACCGGTGAGCATGTGGCTCTATTAGTATAGGAGATACCTGAAAACATATCACACTTTTCATCATAGTGCTTTTACCAATGCATAAAATGCATGGAGAAGTCATTTCGAATGACTGGTCCTCAGTGTTGTGAGAACGATGACTGGTTAAAATTTTTGGTGGTTTCTTGTTCAGTCCATAGGCCTACATCATGTGGCAAACCGGTGAGCATGTGGCTCTATTAGTATAGGAGATACCTGAAAACATATCACACTTTTCATCATAGTGCTTTTACCAATGCATAAAATGCATGGAGAAGTCATTTCGAATGACTGGTCCTCAGTGTTGTGAGAACGATGACTGGTTAAAATTTTTGGTGGTTTCTTGTTCAGTCCATAGGCCTACATCATGTGGCAAACCGGTGAGCATGTGGCTCTATTAGTATAGGAGATACCTGAAAACATATCACACTTTTCATCATAGTGCTTTTACCAATGCATAAAATGCATGGAGAAGTCATTTCGAATGACTGGTCCTCAGTGTTGTGAGAACGATGACTGGTTAAAATTTTTGGTGGTTTCTTGTTCAGTCCATAGGCCTACATCATGTGGCAAACCGGTGAGCATGTGGCTCTATTAGTATAGGAGATACCTGAAAACATATCACACTTTTCATCATAGTGCTTTTACCAATGCATAAAATGCATGGAGAAGTCATTTCGAATGACTGGTCCTCAGTGTTGTGAGAACGATGACTGGTTAAAATTTTTGGTGGTTTCTTGTTCAGTCCATAGGCCTACATCATGTGGCAAACCGGTGAGCATGTGGCTCTATTAGTATAGGAGATACCTGAAAACATATCACACTTTTCATCATAGTGCTTTTACCAATGCATAAAATGCATGGAGAAGTCATTTCGAATGACTGGTCCTCAGTGTTGTGAGAACGATGACTGGTTAAAATTTTTGGTGGTTTCTTGTTCAGTCCATAGGCCTACATCATGTGGCAAACCGGTGAGCATGTGGCTCTATTAGTATAGGAGATACCTGAAAACATATCACACTTTTCATCATAGTGCTTTTACCAATGCATAAAATGCATGGAGAAGTCATTTCGAATGACTGGTCCTCAGTGTTGTGAGAACGATGACTGGTTAAAATTTTTGGTGGTTTCTTGTTCAGTCCATAGGCCTACATCATGTGGCAAACCGGTGAGCATGTGGCTCTATTAGTATAGGAGATACCTGAAAACATATCACACTTTTCATCATAGTGCTTTTACCAATGCATAAAATGCATGGAGAAGTCATTTCGAATGACTGGTCCTCAGTGTTGTGAGAACGATGACTGGTTAAAATTTTTGGTGGTTTCTTGTTCAGTCCATAGGCCTACATCATGTGGCAAACCGGTGAGCATGTGGCTCTATTAGTATAGGAGATACCTGAAAACATATCACACTTTTCATCATAGTGCTTTTACCAATGCATAAAATGCATGGAGAAGTCATTTCGAATGACTGGTCCTCAGTGTTGTGAGAACGATGACTGGTTAAAATTTTTGGTGGTTTCTTGTTCAGTCCATAGGCCTACATCATGTGGCAAACCGGTGAGCATGTGGCTCTATTAGTATAGGAGATACCTGAAAACATATCACACTTTTCATCATAGTGCTTTTACCAATGCATAAAATGCATGGAGAAGTCATTTCGAATGACTGGTCCTCAGTGTTGTGAGAACGATGACTGGTTAAAATTTTTGGTGGTTTCTTGTTCAGTCCATAGGCCTACATCATGTGGCAAACCGGTGAGCATGTGGCTCTATTAGTATAGGAGATACCTGAAAACATATCACACTTTTCATCATAGTGCTTTTACCAATGCATAAAATGCATGGAGAAGTCATTTCGAATGACTGGTCCTCAGTGTTGTGAGAACGATGACTGGTTAAAATTTTTGGTGGTTTCTTGTTCAGTCCATAGGCCTACATCATGTGGCAAACCGGTGAGCATGTGGCTCTATTAGTATAGGAGATACCTGAAAACATATCACACTTTTCATCATAGTGCTTTTACCAATGCATAAAATGCATGGAGAAGTCATTTCGAATGACTGGTCCTCAGTGTTGTGAGAACGATGACTGGTTAAAATTTTTGGTGGTTTCTTGTTCAGTCCATAGGCCTACATCATGTGGCAAACCGGTGAGCATGTGGCTCTATTAGTATAGGAGATACCTGAAAACATATCACACTTTTCATCATAGTGCTTTTACCAATGCATAAAATGCATGGAGAAGTCATTTCGAATGACTGGTCCTCAGTGTTGTGAGAACGATGACTGGTTAAAATTTTTGGTGGTTTCTTGTTCAGTCCATAGGCCTACATCATGTGGCAAACCGGTGAGCATGTGGCTCTATTAGTATAGGAGATACCTGAAAACATATCACACTTTTCATCATAGTGCTTTTACCAATGCATAAAATGCATGGAGAAGTCATTTCGAATGACTGGTCCTCAGTGTTGTGAGAACGATGACTGGTTAAAATTTTTGGTGGTTTCTTGTTCAGTCCATAGGCCTACATCATGTGGCAAACCGGTGAGCATGTGGCTCTATTAGTATAGGAGATACCTGAAAACATATCACACTTTTCATCATAGTGCTTTTACCAATGCATAAAATGCATGGAGAAGTCATTTCGAATGACTGGTCCTCAGTGTTGTGAGAACGATGACTGGTTAAAATTTTTGGTGGTTTCTTGTTCAGTCCATAGGCCTACATCATGTGGCAAACCGGTGAGCATGTGGCTCTATTAGTATAGGAGATACCTGAAAACATATCACACTTTTCATCATAGTGCTTTTACCAATGCATAAAATGCATGGAGAAGTCATTTCGAATGACTGGTCCTCAGTGTTGTGAGAACGATGACTGGTTAAAATTTTTGGTGGTTTCTTGTTCAGTCCATAGGCCTACATCATGTGGCAAACCGGTGAGCATGTGGCTCTATTAGTATAGGAGATACCTGAAAACATATCACACTTTTCATCATAGTGCTTTTACCAATGCATAAAATGCATGGAGAAGTCATTTCGAATGACTGGTCCTCAGTGTTGTGAGAACGATGACTGGTTAAAATTTTTGGTGGTTTCTTGTTCAGTCCATAGGCCTACATCATGTGGCAAACCGGTGAGCATGTGGCTCTATTAGTATAGGAGATACCTGAAAACATATCACACTTTTCATCATAGTGCTTTTACCAATGCATAAAATGCATGGAGAAGTCATTTCGAATGACTGGTCCTCAGTGTTGTGAGAACGATGACTGGTTAAAATTTTTGGTGGTTTCTTGTTCAGTCCATAGGCCTACATCATGTGGCAAACCGGTGAGCATGTGGCTCTATTAGTATAGGAGATACCTGAAAACATATCACACTTTTCATCATAGTGCTTTTACCAATGCATAAAATGCATGGAGAAGTCATTTCGAATGACTGGTCCTCAGTGTTGTGAGAACGATGACTGGTTAAAATTTTTGGTGGTTTCTTGTTCAGTCCATAGGCCTACATCATGTGGCAAACCGGTGAGCATGTGGCTCTATTAGTATAGGAGATACCTGAAAACATATCACACTTTTCATCATAGTGCTTTTACCAATGCATAAAATGCATGGAGAAGTCATTTCGAATGACTGGTCCTCAGTGTTGTGAGAACGATGACTGGTTAAAATTTTTGGTGGTTTCTTGTTCAGTCCATAGGCCTACATCATGTGGCAAACCGGTGAGCATGTGGCTCTATTAGTATAGGAGATACCTGAAAACATATCACACTTTTCATCATAGTGCTTTTACCAATGCATAAAATGCATGGAGAAGTCATTTCGAATGACTGGTCCTCAGTGTTGTGAGAACGATGACTGGTTAAAATTTTTGGTGGTTTCTTGTTCAGTCCATAGGCCTACATCATGTGGCAAACCGGTGAGCATGTGGCTCTATTAGTATAGGAGATACCTGAAAACATATCACACTTTTCATCATAGTGCTTTTACCAATGCATAAAATGCATGGAGAAGTCATTTCGAATGACTGGTCCTCAGTGTTGTGAGAACGATGACTGGTTAAAATTTTTGGTGGTTTCTTGTTCAGTCCATAGGCCTACATCATGTGGCAAACCGGTGAGCATGTGGCTCTATTAGTATAGGAGATACCTGAAAACATATCACACTTTTCATCATAGTGCTTTTACCAATGCATAAAATGCATGGAGAAGTCATTTCGAATGACTGGTCCTCAGTGTTGTGAGAACGATGACTGGTTAAAATTTTTGGTGGTTTCTTGTTCAGTCCATAGGCCTACATCATGTGGCAAACCGGTGAGCATGTGGCTCTATTAGTATAGGAGATACCTGAAAACATATCACACTTTTCATCATAGTGCTTTTACCAATGCATAAAATGCATGGAGAAGTCATTTCGAATGACTGGTCCTCAGTGTTGTGAGAACGATGACTGGTTAAAATTTTTGGTGGTTTCTTGTTCAGTCCATAGGCCTACATCATGTGGCAAACCGGTGAGCATGTGGCTCTATTAGTATAGGAGATACCTGAAAACATATCACACTTTTCATCATAGTGCTTTTACCAATGCATAAAATGCATGGAGAAGTCATTTCGAATGACTGGTCCTCAGTGTTGTGAGAACGATGACTGGTTAAAATTTTTGGTGGTTTCTTGTTCAGTCCATAGGCCTACATCATGTGGCAAACCGGTGAGCATGTGGCTCTATTAGTATAGGAGATACCTGAAAACATATCACACTTTTCATCATAGTGCTTTTACCAATGCATAAAATGCATGGAGAAGTCATTTCGAATGACTGGTCCTCAGTGTTGTGAGAACGATGACTGGTTAAAATTTTTGGTGGTTTCTTGTTCAGTCCATAGGCCTACATCATGTGGCAAACCGGTGAGCATGTGGCTCTATTAGTATAGGAGATACCTGAAAACATATCACACTTTTCATCATAGTGCTTTTACCAATGCATAAAATGCATGGAGAAGTCATTTCGAATGACTGGTCCTCAGTGTTGTGAGAACGATGACTGGTTAAAATTTTTGGTGGTTTCTTGTTCAGTCCATAGGCCTACATCATGTGGCAAACCGGTGAGCATGTGGCTCTATTAGTATAGGAGATACCTGAAAACATATCACACTTTTCATCATAGTGCTTTTACCAATGCATAAAATGCATGGAGAAGTCATTTCGAATGACTGGTCCTCAGTGTTGTGAGAACGATGACTGGTTAAAATTTTTGGTGGTTTCTTGTTCAGTCCATAGGCCTACATCATGTGGCAAACCGGTGAGCATGTGGCTCTATTAGTATAGGAGATACCTGAAAACATATCACACTTTTCATCATAGTGCTTTTACCAATGCATAAAATGCATGGAGAAGTCATTTCGAATGACTGGTCCTCAGTGTTGTGAGAACGATGACTGGTTAAAATTTTTGGTGGTTTCTTGTTCAGTCCATAGGCCTACATCATGTGGCAAACCGGTGAGCATGTGGCTCTATTAGTATAGGAGATACCTGAAAACATATCACACTTTTCATCATAGTGCTTTTACCAATGCATAAAATGCATGGAGAAGTCATTTCGAATGACTGGTCCTCAGTGTTGTGAGAACGATGACTGGTTAAAATTTTTGGTGGTTTCTTGTTCAGTCCATAGGCCTACATCATGTGGCAAACCGGTGAGCATGTGGCTCTATTAGTATAGGAGATACCTGAAAACATATCACACTTTTCATCATAGTGCTTTTACCAATGCATAAAATGCATGGAGAAGTCATTTCGAATGACTGGTCCTCAGTGTTGTGAGAACGATGACTGGTTAAAATTTTTGGTGGTTTCTTGTTCAGTCCATAGGCCTACATCATGTGGCAAACCGGTGAGCATGTGGCTCTATTAGTATAGGAGATACCTGAAAACATATCACACTTTTCATCATAGTGCTTTTACCAATGCATAAAATGCATGGAGAAGTCATTTCGAATGACTGGTCCTCAGTGTTGTGAGAACGATGACTGGTTAAAATTTTTGGTGGTTTCTTGTTCAGTCCATAGGCCTACATCATGTGGCAAACCGGTGAGCATGTGGCTCTATTAGTATAGGAGATACCTGAAAACATATCACACTTTTCATCATAGTGCTTTTACCAATGCATAAAATGCATGGAGAAGTCATTTCGAATGACTGGTCCTCAGTGTTGTGAGAACGATGACTGGTTAAAATTTTTGGTGGTTTCTTGTTCAGTCCATAGGCCTACATCATGTGGCAAACCGGTGAGCATGTGGCTCTATTAGTATAGGAGATACCTGAAAACATATCACACTTTTCATCATAGTGCTTTTACCAATGCATAAAATGCATGGAGAAGTCATTTCGAATGACTGGTCCTCAGTGTTGTGAGAACGATGACTGGTTAAAATTTTTGGTGGTTTCTTGTTCAGTCCATAGGCCTACATCATGTGGCAAACCGGTGAGCATGTGGCTCTATTAGTATAGGAGATACCTGAAAACATATCACACTTTTCATCATAGTGCTTTTACCAATGCATAAAATGCATGGAGAAGTCATTTCGAATGACTGGTCCTCAGTGTTGTGAGAACGATGACTGGTTAAAATTTTTGGTGGTTTCTTGTTCAGTCCATAGGCCTACATCATGTGGCAAACCGGTGAGCATGTGGCTCTATTAGTATAGGAGATACCTGAAAACATATCACACTTTTCATCATAGTGCTTTTACCAATGCATAAAATGCATGGAGAAGTCATTTCGAATGACTGGTCCTCAGTGTTGTGAGAACGATGACTGGTTAAAATTTTTGGTGGTTTCTTGTTCAGTCCATAGGCCTACATCATGTGGCAAACCGGTGAGCATGTGGCTCTATTAGTATAGGAGATACCTGAAAACATATCACACTTTTCATCATAGTGCTTTTACCAATGCATAAAATGCATGGAGAAGTCATTTCGAATGACTGGTCCTCAGTGTTGTGAGAACGATGACTGGTTAAAATTTTTGGTGGTTTCTTGTTCAGTCCATAGGCCTACATCATGTGGCAAACCGGTGAGCATGTGGCTCTATTAGTATAGGAGATACCTGAAAACATATCACACTTTTCATCATAGTGCTTTTACCAATGCATAAAATGCATGGAGAAGTCATTTCGAATGACTGGTCCTCAGTGTTGTGAGAACGATGACTGGTTAAAATTTTTGGTGGTTTCTTGTTCAGTCCATAGGCCTACATCATGTGGCAAACCGGTGAGCATGTGGCTCTATTAGTATAGGAGATACCTGAAAACATATCACACTTTTCATCATAGTGCTTTTACCAATGCATAAAATGCATGGAGAAGTCATTTCGAATGACTGGTCCTCAGTGTTGTGAGAACGATGACTGGTTAAAATTTTTGGTGGTTTCTTGTTCAGTCCATAGGCCTACATCATGTGGCAAACCGGTGAGCATGTGGCTCTATTAGTATAGGAGATACCTGAAAACATATCACACTTTTCATCATAGTGCTTTTACCAATGCATAAAATGCATGGAGAAGTCATTTCGAATGACTGGTCCTCAGTGTTGTGAGAACGATGACTGGTTAAAATTTTTGGTGGTTTCTTGTTCAGTCCACCATAGGCCTACATCATGTGGCAAACCGGTGAGCATGTGGCTCTATTAGTATAGGAGATACCTGAAAACATATCACACTTTTCATCATAGTGCTTTTACCAATGCATAAAATGCATGGAGAAGTCATTTCGAATGACTGGTCCTCAGTGTTGTGAGAACGATGACTGGTTAAAATTTTTGGTGGTTTCTTGTTCAGTCCATAGGCCTACATCATGTGGCAAACCGGTGAGCATGTGGCTCTATTAGTATAGGAGATACCTGAAAACATATCACACTTTTCATCATAGTGCTTTTACCAATGCATAAAATGCATGGAGAAGTCATTTCGAATGACTGGTCCTCAGTGTTGTGAGAACGATGACTGGTTAAAATTTTTGGTGGTTTCTTGTTCAGTCCATAGGCCTACATCATGTGGCAAACCGGTGAGCATGTGGCTCTATTAGTATAGGAGATACCTGAAAACATATCACACTTTTCATCATAGTGCTTTTACCAATGCATAAAATGCATGGAGAAGTCATTTCGAATGACTGGTCCTCAGTGTTGTGAGAACGATGACTGGTTAAAATTTTTGGTGGTTTCTTGTTCAGTCCATAGGCCTACATCATGTGGCAAACCGGTGAGCATGTGGCTCTATTAGTATAGGAGATACCTGAAAACATATCACACTTTTCATCATAGTGCTTTTACCAATGCATAAAATGCATGGAGAAGTCATTTCGAATGACTGGTCCTCAGTGTTGTGAGAACGATGACTGGTTAAAATTTTTGGTGGTTTCTTGTTCAGTCCATAGGCCTACATCATGTGGCAAACCGGTGAGCATGTGGCTCTATTAGTATAGGAGATACCTGAAAACATATCACACTTTTCATCATAGTGCTTTTACCAATGCATAAAATGCATGGAGAAGTCATTTCGAATGACTGGTCCTCAGTGTTGTTGAGAACGATGACTGGTTAAAATTTTTGGTGGTTTCTTGTTCAGTCCATAGGCCTACATCATGTGGCAAACCGGTGAGCATGTGGCTCTATTAGTATAGGAGATACCTGAAAACATATCACACTTTTCATCATAGTGCTTTTACCAATGCATAAAATGCATGGAGAAGTCATTTCGAATGACTGGTCCTCAGTGTTGTGAGAACGATGACTGGTTAAAATTTTTGGTGGTTTCTTGTTCAGTCCATAGGCCTACATCATGTGGCAAACCGGTGAGCATGTGGCTCTATTAGTATAGGAGATACCTGAAAACATATCACACTTTTCATCATAGTGCTTTTACCAATGCATAAAATGCATGGAGAAGTCATTTCGAATGACTGGTCCTCAGTGTTGTGAGAACGATGACTGGTTAAAATTTTTGGTGGTTTCTTGTTCAGTCCATAGGCCTACATCATGTGGCAAACCGGTGAGCATGTGGCTCTATTAGTATAGGAGATACCTGAAAACATATCACACTTTTCATCATAGTGCTTTTACCAATGCATAAAATGCATGGAGAAGTCATTTCGAATGACTGGTCCTCAGTGTTGTGAGAACGATGACTGGTTAAAATTTTTGGTGGTTTCTTGTTCAGTCCATAGGCCTACATCATGTGGCAAACCGGTGAGCATGTGGCTCTATTAGTATAGGAGATACCTGAAAACATATCACACTTTTCATCATAGTGCTTTTACCAATGCATAAAATGCATGGAGAAGTCATTTCGAATGACTGGTCCTCAGTGTTGTGAGAACGATGACTGGTTAAAATTTTTGGTGGTTTCTTGTTCAGTCCATAGGCCTACATCATGTGGCAAACCGGTGAGCATGTGGCTCTATTAGTATAGGAGATACCAGAAAACATATCACACTTTTCATCATAGTGCTTTTACCAATGCATAAAATGCATGGAGAAGTCATTTCGAATGACTGGTCCTCAGTGTTGTGAGAACGATGACTGGTTAAAATTTTTGGTGGTTTCTTGTTCAGTCCATAGGCCTACATCATGTGGCAAACCGGTGAGCATGTGGCTCTATTAGTATAGGAGATACCTGAAAACATATCACACTTTTCATCATAGTGCTTTTACCAATGCATAAAATGCATGGAGAAGTCATTTCGAATGACTGGTCCTCAGTGTTGTGAGAACGATGACTGGTTAAAATTTTTGGTGGTTTCTTGTTCAGTCCATAGGCCTACATCATGTGGCAAACCGGTGAGCATGTGGCTCTATTAGTATAGGAGATACCTGAAAACATATCACACTTTTCATCATAGTGCTTTTACCAATGCATAAAATGCATGGAGAAGTCATTTCGAATGACTGGTCCTCAGTGTTGTGAGAACGATGACTGGTTAAAATTTTTGGTGGTTTCTTGTTCAGTCCATAGGCCTACATCATGTGGCAAACCGGTGAGCATGTGGCTCTATTAGAATAGGAGATACCTGAAAACATATCACACTTTTCATCATAGTGCTTTTACCAATGCATAAAATGCATGGAGAAGTCATTTCGAATGACTGGTCCTCAGTGTTGTGAGAACGATGACTGGATAAAATTTTTGGTGGTTTCTTGTTCAGTCCATAGGCCTACATCATGTGGCAAACCGGTGAGCATGTGGCTCTATTAGTATAGGAGATACCTGAAAACATATCACACTTTTCATCATAGTGCTTTTACCAATGCATAAAATGCATGGAGAAGTCATTTCGAATGACTGGTCCTCAGTGTTGTGAGAACGATGACTGGTTAAAATTTTTGGTGGTTTCTTGTTCAGTCCATAGGCCTACATCATGTGGCAAACCGGTGAGCATGTGGCTCTATTAGTATAGGAGATACCTGAAAACATATCACACTTTTCATCATAGTGCTTTTACCAATGCATAAAATGCATGGAGAAGTCATTTCGAATGACTGGTCCTCAGTGTTGTGAGAATGATGACTGGTTAAAATTTTTGGTGGTTTCTTGTTCAGTCCATAGGCCTACATCATGTGGCAAACCGGTGAGCATGTGGCTCTATTAGTATAGGAGATACCTGAAAACATATCACACTTTTCATCATAGTGCTTTTACCAATGCATAAAATGCATGGAGAAGTCATTTCGAATGACTGGTCCTCAGTGTTGTGAGAACGATGACTGGTTAAAATTTTTGGTGGTTTCTTGTTCAGTCCATAGGCCTACATCATGTGGCAAACCGGTGAGCATGTGGCTCTATTAGTATAGGAGATACCTGAAAACATATCACACTTTTCATCATAGTGCTTTTACCAATGCATAAAATGCATGGAGAAGTCATTTCGAATGACTGGTCCTCAGTGTTGTGAGAACGATGACTGGTTAAAATTTTTGGTTGTTTCTTGTTCAGTCCATAGGCCTACATCATGTGGCAAACCGGTGAGCATGTGGCTCTATTAGAATAGGAGATACCTGAAAACATATCACACTTTTCATCATAGTGCTTTTACCAATGCATAAAATGCATGGAGAAGTCATTTCGAATGACTGGTCCTCAGTGTTGTGAGAACGATGACTGGTTAAAATTTTTGGTGGTTTCTTGTTCAGTCCATAGGCCTACATCATGTGGCAAACCGGTGAGCATGTGGCTCTATTAGTATAGGAGATACCTGAAAACATATCACACTTTTCATCATAGTGCTTTTACCAATGCATAAAATGCATGGAGAAGTCATTTCGAATGACTGGTCCTCAGTGTTGTGAGAACGATGACTGGTTAAAATTTTTGGTGGTTTCTTGTTCAGTCCATAGGCCTACATCATGTGGCAAACCGGTGAGCATGTGGCTCTATTAGTATAGGAGATACCTGAAAACATATCACACTTTTCATCATAGTGCTTTTACCAATGCATAAAATGCATGGAGAAGTCATTTCGAATGACTGGTCCTCAGTGTTGTGAGAACGATGACTGGTTAAAATTTTTGGTGGTTTCTTGTTCAGTCCATAGGCCTACATCATGTGGCAAACCGGTGAGCATGTGGCTCTATTAGAATAGGAGATACCTGAAAACATATCACACTTTTCATCATAGTGCTTTTACCAATGCATAAAATGCATGGAGAAGTCATTTCGAATGACTGGTCCTCAGTGTTGTGAGAACGATGACTGGATAAAATTTTTGGTGGTTTCTTGTTCAGTCCATAGGCCTACATCATGTGGCAAACCGGTGAGCATGTGGCTCTATTAGTATAGGAGATACCTGAAAACATATCACACTTTTCATCATAGTGCTTTTACCAATGCATAAAATGCATGGAGAAGTCATTTCGAATGACTGGTCCTCAGTGTTGTGAGAACGATGACTGGTTAAAATTTTTGGTGGTTTCTTGTTCAGTCCATAGGCCTACATCATGTGGCAAACCGGTGAGCATGTGGCTCTATTAGAATAGGAGATACCTGAAAACATATCACACTTTTCATCATAGTGCTTTTACCAATGCATAAAATGCATGGAGAAGTCATTTCGAATGACTGGTCCTCAGTGTTGTGAGAACGATGACTGGATAAAATTTTTGGTGGTTTCTTGTTCAGTCCATAGGCCTACATCATGTGGCAAACCGGTGAGCATGTGGCTCTATTAGTATAGGAGATACCTGAAAACATATCACACTTTTCATCATAGTGCTTTTACCAATGCATAAAATGCATGGAGAAGTCATTTCGAATGACTGGTCCTCAGTGTTGTGAGAACGATGACTGGTTAAAATTTTTGGTGGTTTCTTGTTCAGTCCATAGGCCTACATCATGTGGCAAACCGGTGAGCATGTGGCTCTATTAGTATAGGAGATACCTGAAAACATATCACACTTTTCATCATAGTGCTTTTACCAATGCATAAAATGCATGGAGAAGTCATTTCGAATGACTGGTCCTCAGTGTTGTGAGAATGATGACTGGTTAAAATTTTTGGTGGTTTCTTGTTCAGTCCATAGGCCTACATCATGTGGCAAACCGGTGAGCATGTGGCTCTATTAGTATAGGAGATACCTGAAAACATATCACACTTTTCATCATAGTGCTTTTACCAATGCATAAAATGCATGGAGAAGTCATTTCGAATGACTGGTCCTCAGTGTTGTGAGAACGATGACTGGTTAAAATTTTTGGTGGTTTCTTGTTCAGTCCATAGGCCTACATCATGTGGCAAACCGGTGAGCATGTGGCTCTATTAGTATAGGAGATACCTGAAAACATATCACACTTTTCATCATAGTGCTTTTACCAATGCATAAAATGCATGGAGAAGTCATTTCGAATGACTGGTCCTCAGTGTTGTGAGAACGATGACTGGTTAAAATTTTTGGTTGTTTCTTGTTCAGTCCATAGGCCTACATCATGTGGCAAACCGGTGAGCATGTGGCTCTATTAGAATAGGAGATACCTGAAAACATATCACACTTTTCATCATAGTGCTTTTACCAATGCATAAAATGCATGGAGAAGTCATTTCGAATGACTGGTCCTCAGTGTTGTGAGAACGATGACTGGATAAAATTTTTGGTGGTTTCTTGTTCAGTCCATAGGCCTACATCATGTGGCAAACCGGTGAGCATGTGGCTCTATTAGTATAGGAGATACCTGAAAACATATCACACTTTTCATCATAGTGCTTTTACCAATGCATAAAATGCATGGAGAAGTCATTTCGAATGACTGGTCCTCAGTGTTGTGAGAACGATGACTGGTTAAAATTTTTGGTGGTTTCTTGTTCAGTCCATAGGCCTACATCATGTGGCAAACCGGTGAGCATGTGGCTCTATTAGTATAGGAGATACCTGAAAACATATCACACTTTTCATCATAGTGCTTTTACCAATGCATAAAATGCATGGAGAAGTCATTTCGAATGACTGGTCCTCAGTGTTGTGAGAACGATGACTGGTTAAAATTTTTGGTGGTTTCTTGTTCAGTCCATAGGCCTACATCATGTGGCAAACCGGTGAGCATGTGGCTCTATTAGAATAGGAGATACCTGAAAACATATCACACTTTTCATCATAGTGCTTTTACCAATGCATAAAATGCATGGAGAAGTCATTTCGAATGACTGGTCCTCAGTGTTGTGAGAACGATGACTGGATAAAATTTTTGGTGGTTTCTTGTTCAGTCCATAGGCCTACATCATGTGGCAAACCGGTGAGCATGTGGCTCTATTAGTATAGGAGATACCTGAAAACATATCACACTTTTCATCATAGTGCTTTTACCAATGCATAAAATGCATGGAGAAGTCATTTCGAATGACTGGTCCTCAGTGTTGTGAGAACGATGACTGGTTAAAATTTTTGGTGGTTTCTTGTTCAGTCCATAGGCCTACATCATGTGGCAAACCGGTGAGCATGTGGCTCTATTAGTATAGGAGATACCTGAAAACATATCACACTTTTCATCATAGTGCTTTTACCAATGCATAAAATGCATGGAGAAGTCATTTCGAATGACTGGTCCTCAGTGTTGTGAGAACGATGACTGGTTAAAATTTTTGGTGGTTTCTTGTTCAGTCCATAGGCCTACATCATGTGGCAAACCGGTGAGCATGTGGCTCTATTAGTATAGGAGATACCTGAAAACATATCACACTTTTCATCATAGTGCTTTTACCAATGCATAAAATGCATGGAGAAGTCATTTCGAATGACTGGTCCTCAGTGTTGTGAGAACGATGACTGGTTAAAATTTTTGGTGGTTTCTTGTTCAGTCCATAGGCCTACATCATGTGGCAAACCGGTGAGCATGTGGCTCTATTAGTATAGGAGATACCTGAAAACATATCACACTTTTCATCATAGTGCTTTTACCAATGCATAAAATGCATGGAGAAGTCATTTCGAATGACTGGTCCTCAGTGTTGTGAGAACGATGACTGGTTAAAATTTTTGGTGGTTTCTTGTTCAGTCCATAGGCCTACATCATGTGGCAAACCGGTGAGCATGTGGCTCTATTAGAATAGGAGATACCTGAAAACATATCACACTTTTCATCATAGTGCTTTTACCAATGCATAAAATGCATGGAGAAGTCATTTCGAATGACTGGTCCTCAGTGTTGTGAGAACGATGACTGGATAAAATTTTTGGTGGTTTCTTGTTCAGTCCATAGGCCTACATCATGTGGCAAACCGGTGAGCATGTGGCTCTATTAGTATAGGAGATACCTGAAAACATATCACACTTTTCATCATAGTGCTTTTACCAATGCATAAAATGCATGGAGAAGTCATTTCGAATGACTGGTCCTCAGTGTTGTGAGAACGATGACTGGTTAAAATTTTTGGTGGTTTCTTGTTCAGTCCATAGGCCTACATCATGTGGCAAACCGGTGAGCATGTGGCTCTATTAGTATAGGAGATACCTGAAAACATATCACACTTTTCATCATAGTGCTTTTACCAATGCATAAAATGCATGGAGAAGTCATTTCGAATGACTGGTCCTCAGTGTTGTGAGAACGATGACTGGTTAAAATTTTTGGTGGTTTCTTGTTCAGTCCATAGGCCTACATCATGTGGCAAACCGGTGAGCATGTGGCTCTATTAGTATAGGAGATACCTGAAAACATATCACACTTTTCATCATAGTGCTTTTACCAATGCATAAAATGCATGGAGAAGTCATTTCGAATGACTGGTCCTCAGTGTTGTGAGAACGATGACTGGTTAAAATTTTTGGTGGTTTCTTGTTCAGTCCATAGGCCTACATCATGTGGCAAACCGGTGAGCATGTGGCTCTATTAGTATAGGAGATACCTGAAAACATATCACACTTTTCATCATAGTGCTTTTACCAATGCATAAAATGCATGGAGAAGTCATTTCGAATGACTGGTCCTCAGTGTTGTGAGAACGATGACTGGTTAAAATTTTTGGTGGTTTCTTGTTCAGTCCATAGGCCTACATCATGTGGCAAACCGGTGAGCATGTGGCTCTATTAGTATAGGAGATACCTGAAAACATATCACACTTTTCATCATAGTGCTTTTACCAATGCATAAAATGCATGGAGAAGTCATTTCGAATGACTGGTCCTCAGTGTTGTGAGAACGATGACTGGTTAAAATTTTTGGTGGTTTCTTGTTCAGTCCATAGGCCTACATCATGTGGCAAACCGGTGAGCATGTGGCTCTATTAGTATAGGAGATACCTGAAAACATATCACACTTTTCATCATAGTGCTTTTACCAATGCATAAAATGCATGGAGAAGTCATTTCGAATGACTGGTCCTCAGTGTTGTGAGAACGATGACTGGTTAAAATTTTTGGTGGTTTCTTGTTCAGTCCATAGGCCTACATCATGTGGCAAACCGGTGAGCATGTGGCTCTATTAGTATAGGAGATACCAGAAAACATATCACACTTTTCATCATAGTGCTTTTACCAATGCATAAAATGCATGGAGAAGTCATTTCGAATGACTGGTCCTCAGTGTTGTGAGAACGATGACTGGTTAAAATTTTTGGTGGTTTCTTGTTCAGTCCATAGGCCTACATCATGTGGCAAACCGGTGAGCATGTGGCTCTATTAGTATAGGAGATACCTGAAAACATATCACACTTTTCATCATAGTGCTTTTACCAATGCATAAAATGCATGGAGAAGTCATTTCGAATGACTGGTCCTCAGTGTTGTGAGAACGATGACTGGTTAAAATTTTTGGTGGTTTCTTGTTCAGTCCATAGGCCTACATCATGTGGCAAACCGGTGAGCATGTGGCTCTATTAGTATAGGAGATAGCTGAAAACATATCACACTTTTCATCATAGTGCTTTTACCAATGCATAAAATGCATGGAGAAGTCATTTCGAATGACTGGTCCTCAGTGTTGTGAGAACGATGACTGGTTAAAATTTTTGGTGGTTTCTTGTTCAGTCCATAGGCCTACATCATGTGGCAAACCGGTGAGCATGTGGCTCTATTAGTATAGGAGATACCAGAAAACATATCACACTTTTCATCATAGTGCTTTTACCAATGCATAAAATGCATGGAGAAGTCATTTCGAATGACTGGTCCTCAGTGTTGTGAGAACGATGACTGGTTAAAATTTTTGGTGGTTTCTTGTTCAGTCCATAGGCCTACATCATGTGGCAAACCGGTGAGCATGTGGCTCTATTAGTATAGGAGATACCTGAAAACATATCACACTTTTCATCATAGTGCTTTTACCAATGCATAAAATGCATGGAGAAGTCATTTCGAATGACTGGTCCTCAGTGTTGTGAGAACGATGACTGGTTAAATTTTTTGGTGGTTTCTTGTTCAGTCCATAGGCCTACATCATGTGGCAAACCGGTGAGCATGTGGCTCTATTAGTATAGGAGATACCTGAAAACATATCACACTTTTCATCATAGTGCTTTTACCAATGCATAAAATGCATGGAGAAGTCATTTCGAATGACTGGTCCTCAGTGTTGTGAGAACGATGACTGGTTAAAATTTTTGGTGGTTTCTTGTTCAGTCCATAGGCCTACATCATGTGGCAAACCGGTGAGCATGTGGCTCTATTAGTATAGGAGATACCTGAAAACATATCACACTTTTCATCATAGTGCTTTTACCAATGCATAAAATGCATGGAGAAGTCATTTCGAATGACTGGTCCTCAGTGTTGTGAGAACGATGACTGGTTAAAATTTTTGGTGGTTTCTTGTTCAGTCCATAGGCCTACATCATGTGGCAAACCGGTGAGCATGTGGCTCTATTAGTATAGGAGATACCTGAAAACATATCACACTTTTCATCATAGTGCTTTTACCAATGCATAAAATCCATGGAGAAGTCATTTCGAATGACTGGTCCTCAGTGTTGTGAGAACGATGACTGGTTAAAATTTTTGGTGGTTTCTTGTTCAGTCCATAGGCCTACATCATGTGGCAAACCGGTGAGCATGTGGCTCTATTAGTATAGGAGATACCTGAAAACATATCACACTTTTCATCATAGTGCTTTTACCAATGCATAAAATGCATGGAGAAGTCATTTCGAATGACTGGTCCTCAGTGTTGTGAGAACGATGACTGGTTAAAATTTTTGGTGGTTTCTTGTTCAGTCCATAGGCCTACATCATGTGGCAAACCGGTGAGCATGTGGCTCTATTAGTATAGGAGATACCTGAAAACATATCACACTTTTCATCATAGTGCTTTTACCAATGCATAAAATGCATGGAGAAGTCATTTCGAATGACTGGTCCTCAGTGTTGTGAGAACGATGACTGGTTAAAATTTTTGGTGGTTTCTTGTTCAGTCCATAGGCCTACATCATGTGGCAAACCGGTGAGCATGTGGCTCTATTAGTATAGGAGATACCTGAAAACATATCACACTTTTCATCATAGTGCTTTTTCCAATGCATAAAATGCATGGAGAAGTCATTTCGAATGACTGGTCCTCAGTGTTGTGAGAACGATGACTGGTTAAAATTTTTGGTGGTTTCTTGTTCAGTCCATAGGCCTACATCATGTGGCAAACCGGTGAGCATGTGGCTCTATTAGTATAGGAGATACCAGAAAACATATCACACTTTTCATCATAGTGCTTTTACCAATGCATAAAATGCATGGAGAAGTCATTTCGAATGACTGCTCCTCAGTGTTGTGACAACGATGACTGGTTAAAATTTTTGGTGGTTTCTTGTTCAGTCCATAGGCCTACATCATGTGGCAAACCGGTGAGCATGTGGCTCTATTAGTATAGGAGATACCTGAAAACATATCACACTTTTCATCATAGTGCTTTTACCAATGCATAAAATGCATGGAGAAGTCATTTCGAATGACTGGTCCTCAGTGTTGTGAGAACGATGACTGGTTAAAATTTTTGGTGGTTTCTTGTTCAGTCCATAGGCCTACATCATGTGGCAAACCGGTGAGCATGTGGCTCTATTAGTATAGGAGATACCTGAAAACATATCACACTTTTCATCATAGTGCTTTTACCAATGCATAAAATGCATGGAGAAGTCATTTCGAATGACTGGTCCTCAGTGTTGTGAGAACGATGACTGGTTAAAATTTTTGGTTGTTTCTTGTTCAGTCCATAGGCCTACATCATGTGGCAAACCGGTGAGCATGTGGCTCTATTAGTATAGGAGATACCTGAAAACATATCACACTTTTCATCATAGTGCTTTTACCAATGCATAAAATGCATGGAGAAGTCATTTCGAATGACTGGTCCTCAGTGTTTTGAGAACGATGACTGGATAAAATTTTTGGTGGTTTCTTGTTCAGTCCATAGGCCTACATCATGTGGCAAACCGGTGAGCATGTGGCTCTATTAGTATAGGAGATACCTGAAAACATATCACACTTTTCATCATAGTGCTTTTACCAATGCATAAAATGCATGGAGAAGTCATTTCGAATGACTGGTCCTCAGTGTTGTGAGAACGATGACTGGATAAAATTTTTGGTGGTTTCTTGTTCAGTCCATAGGCCTACATCATGTGGCAAACCGGTGAGCATGTGGCTCTATTAGTATAGGAGATACCTGAAAACATATCACACTTTTCATCATAGTGCTTTTACCAATGCATAAAATGCATGGAGAAGTCATTTCGAATGACTGGTCCTCAGTGTTGTGAGAACGATGACTGGTTAAAATTTTTGGTGGTTTCTTGTTCAGTCCATAGGCCTACATCATGTGGCAAACCGGTGAGCATGTGGCTCTATTAGTATAGGAGATACCTGAAAACATATCACACTTTTCATCATAGTGCTTTTACCAATGCATAAAATGCATGGAGAAGTCATTTCGAATGACTGGTCCTCAGTGTTGTGACAACGATGACTGGTTAAAATTTTTGGTGGTTTCTTGTTCAGTCCATAGGCCTACATCATGTGGCAAACCGGTGAGCATGTGGCTCTATTAGTATAGGAGATACCTGAAAACATATCACACTTTTCATCATAGTGCTTTTACCAATGCATAAAATGCATGGAGAAGTCATTTCGAATGACTGGTCCTCAGTGTTGTGAGAACGATGACTGGTTAAAATTTTTGGTGGTTTCTTGTTCAGTCCATAGGCCTACATCATGTGGCAAACCGGTGAGCATGTGGCTCTATTAGTATAGGAGATACCTGAAAACATATCACACTTTTCATCATAGTGCTTTTACCAATGCATAAAATGCATGGAGAAGTCATTTCGAATGACTGGTCCTCAGTGTTGTGAGAACGATGACTGGTTAAAATTTTTGGTGGTTTCTTGTTCAGTCCATAGGCCTACATCATGTGGCAAACCGGTGAGCATGTGGCTCTATTAGTATAGGAGATACCTGAAAACATATCACACTTTTCATCATAGTGCTTTTACCAATGCATAAAATGCATGGAGAAGTCATTTCGAATGACTGGTCCTCAGTGTTGTGAGAACGATGACTGGTTAAAATTTTTGGTGGTTTCTTGTTCAGTCCATAGGCCTACATCATGTGGCAAACCGGTGAGCATGTGGCTCTATTAGTATAGGAGATACCTGAAAACATATCACACTTTTCATCATAGTGCTTTTACCAATGCATAAAATGCATGGAGAAGTCATTTCGAATGACTGGTCCTCAGTGTTGTGAGAACGATGACTGGTTAAAATTTTTGGTGGTTTCTTGTTCAGTCCATAGGCCTACATCATGTGGCAAACCGGTGAGCATGTGGCTCTATTAGTATAGGAGATACCTGAAAACATATCACACTTTTCATCATAGTGCTTTTACCAATGCATAAAATGCATGGAGAAGTCATTTCGAATGACTGGTCCTCAGTGTTGTGAGAACGATGACTGGTTAAAATTTTTGGTGGTTTCTTGTTCAGTCCATAGGCCTACATCATGTGGCAAACCGGTGAGCATGTGGCTCTATTAGTATAGGAGATACCTGAAAACATATCACACTTTTCATCATAGTGCTTTTACCAATGCATAAAATGCATGGAGAAGTCTGTTAGGGGTCGAGTTCCCGCTTCTGCACAGGGGGAATCTCGAGCCACTTCCGCTGCGGTCTCCCATTCTTGTCCAGCCGCAGTGGAGCCTGCTCAGCAAGGACGTCGGTCCCAGCGTCTTGCTCATTCTCACTCTGTTCTGAGAGTTAGTGCTGCTTCTCCAGTCTCTGCCTTTAAAGTCAGTGCTGGTCAGCAGCGAGCGGACTTCTCTGGGACTAAGTCCTTGTCTGCATGTACTGAGCATGCCCAGCGTAAGGTCTCCCGTTGGAGATCGAGGGTCATGTGCTCAGTCTCTGCAGCACATTCCATTGGTCCTCTTGGCAGGTCCTAGAAGGGCAAAAGTGCTGTGGCCACTTCCTGTGCTGCTGCTATATTAACTGCGCATGACCGCACGGCCATGCGCTAGTATTTTCTTACAATTGCTTATGTGTGTATGTTGTGAGTGCAAGTCGTCCTTGGAAACCCCTACCCTATTGAATGTCTGTTCGCGGAAGGTGTATGGCTGCTACCTAGCGCCCGACTTAGCCTACAGCACTAACACACATCACAGCGTCCTGTAGCTGTGCCTGCCAGTACGGCGCCGTGCGCCTGCCTTGCGCTTTCCATACCCGAGTCTGGGTGGTTAGTGGCGTCCGTTAGTGCGGCATCGCTCGCACTCTTGTGCACATAGATTGCTTAAGGTTCTCTACACACCCAGTTGCGGTGTTACGCCAGCAAGGGTCTAATCGGGCTCCAATCCCTTCTGGGGTTAAGTCCGCTGACCACTTGCTCGCGCACTAGTGCGGTACTGCGGTCCTGTGAATTAACAGGATCGCTTTCTTCACGCTGGGTGAGGTTTAACCCACGCGTGTATACCGCCATATTGTCTGCTAATTGCTAGCAGCAGGTTCTCACCTGCACGGTGGACCCCGGACTGCGAACGCACCTTTATCATCTGTCTTGGTGCGTTCCGCCAGTCCTAACATAATACTAGCGCCAGGGTCTGGCTAGTAAAATGGCGGACGATCAGCGTTTACAGCGGTACATCCAGCAGCTGGAGGGAAGGTTGGCGGCTCTTGAGCGTTCAACCTCAGCTGTGGATGTTACTGCTGTCGCTGTTCAGGCTGCAAGTGTGGCTGCAGCTACCTTGTCCACTGCCGCTCCTGTACCGACGCTATCTCGCCTCCCGCTACCAGAGAAATTTTCTGGTGACAGTAAGTCCTGTAGGGGTTTCGTGAGTCAGTGCTCAATACATCTCGAGCTTCTGGCCTCTCGTTTCCCTACAGAGCGGGCTAAGGTGGGCTTTATAATTTCCTTATTGTCGGACAGGGCGTTGCAGTGGGCTACGCCGCTGTGGGAGCGTGGCGATCATGTGGTGCAGAGTGCTCCGTTATTCCTGAGCACTCTGAAACAGGTCTTTCTAGGACCTCGTGTCACCCATGATACGGCGCTCCAACTGTTGGCACTGACTCAGGGCTCGTCCTTGGTCAGCCTTTTTGCCGTCCATTTCCGCACTCTGGCATCTGAGCTGGAGTGGACGGATAAAGCCCTTATCCCTATATTTTGGAGGGGGCTGGCTGACCACGTTAAGGACGCTCTGGCCACTAGGGAGATTCCCGCCACACTGGAGGAGTTAATAGCAGTATCTACTCGCATTGACCTCCGTTTTCACGAGCGGAGGTTAGAGCGAGCCCAGTGTAGGCAGAGGTTTCGGCTGGCTCCCACCTTCGCCAAACCTTTGGAATCTCCAGTTCAGGCTCCTGAGTTCCAGGAACCTAAGGTGGTGTCACGAGCGGGATCTAAGTCCCAGACTGCTCATGCACCCCAGGGTTGCCAGGTTTGCCAACAGTCAGGACATCTTGCCACCAGATGTCATCAGCGGTCGAGGAAACGTCAGCGTCTAGTGGTAGTAGGTGGAGGTGCACTAGACACTGCGACGTTTGCCTCCAAATTGTCCTTTAAGGGGACAATTACCTTTGGCTCATCCTCCCACTCGGTAGACCTCTGCGTGGATTCTGGGGCGGAGGGCAATTTTATGTCTTCTGCCTTCGCCCAACGTCACGCAATACCCCTGGTTATGCTATCCCAACCAGTAACGATACGAGTGGTGAATGGGTCGACACTCCCCGCACAGATAACACATCAGACCATCCCTATTACTCTGTCCCTGTCGCCATCCCATCAGGAGATTATTTCTCTGCTCGTCATTCCTGAGGGTATTGATGAGGTCCTGTTGGGGATACCTTGGCTACGGTACCACTCTCCTCACATCGAGTGGTCCTCAGGCAGAATTCTGGGATGGGGTGAATCATGTGGGGGTAGGTGTCACCGAGAGTGCGTTCAGGTTGCTACTACTGAGGTACCCGCAGATCTATCCTCTCTCCCCAAGCAATATTGGTCTTATGCAGATGTATTCTCCAAGAAGGCGGCGGAGACCCTTCCGCCCCATCGCCCCTATGACTGTCCTATCGATCTCTTGCCTGGTGCTGAGCCTCCCCGGGGTCGAGTCTATCCATTATCTCTCCCGGAAACGGAGGCAATGTCTCAGTACATACAAGAGAATCTGGCAAGAGGGTTCATTAGGAAGTCAGTGTCACCTGCTGGGGCAGGGTTCTTCTTCGTGCAGAAGAAGAATGGAGAACTACGTCCATGCATAGACTACAGGGGTCTTAATGCTATCACAGTGAAGAACAAGTACCCTTTGCCGTTGATTTCTGAGCTTTTCGATAGGCTTCGGGGAGCTAGAGTGTTTACGAAACTAGATCTGCGGGGTGCTTACAATCTGATTCGCATCCGTGAGGGGGACGAGTGGAAAACGGCATTTAACACCAGAGATGGGCACTATGAGTATCTGGTGATGCCCTTCGGGCTCTGTAATGCACCTGCCGTTTTTCAAGACTTTGTCAATGACATCTTCCGGGATATGCTTTCCACCTCGGTTGTAGTCTATCTGGATGATATTCTCATCTTTTCTCCAGATATTGACTCCCACCGGAGAGATGTTGGCAGAGTCTTCGACCTCCTACGGGCAAACTCTCTTTACGCAAAGTTGGAGAAGTGTGTGTTTGAGCAGGAGTCCTTACCTTTCCTGGGCTATATCATCTCCGCCCAGGGATTGGCTATGGATCCTGCCAAACTACAGGCTGTGATGGACTGGCAAGAGCCCCATTCTCTTAAAGCGGTGCAGCGCTTTATGGGGTTCATAAACTATTACCGCCAGTTCATTCCCCACTTCTCAACTCTGGTGGCTCCCTTGGTAGCCCTCACCAAAAAGGGAGCGAATCCCAAATTGTGGTCGGAAGAGGTCTCCAAGGCCTTCACTTCTATTAAGTCCCACTTTGCTAGCGCTCCCATCTTACATCGTCCCGATGTGGATAAGCCATTCCTACTGGAGGTGGATGCCTCGTCCGTTGGTGCTGGAGCAGTCCTCTACCAAAAGGATGCTCAAGGTCGGAAGCATCCATGCTTCTTCTTCTCCAAGACCTTCACGCCAGCGGAGAGGAACTACTCCATCGGGGACAGGGAGTTGCTAGCAATGAAGTTGGCCTTTTCGGAGTGGAGACATCTTCTGGAAGGTGCGCGGTTTCCCTTCCAAGTTTACACGGACCACAAAAATTTGGTCTATTTGCAGACAGCCCAGCGGCTAAATTCTCGCCAGGCCAGATGGTCCCTGTTCTTCTCCCGGTTCCACTTTTCCCTTCATTATCTCGCCGGGGAGAAGAATATCCGTGCTGACGCTCTCTCTCGCTCCCTTATGTCAACTGAGGAGGAGGAAGAGGAGCCTCGGCTTATTGTCCCTTCCGAGAGCCTGAGAACCGTGGCGCCGGTTTCGCTAGAGTCTGTGCCTCCGGGCAAGACTTTTGTGCCCATTAATTTGCGACCGGAGGTTCTCTCTTGGGCTCATTCGTCCAGGGTGGGTGGACACTTTGGGACAAAGAGGACATCTGAGCTACTGGCGAGGACGTACTGGTGGCCGCATATGGTCCGGGATGTCAGGGATTATGTTCTGGCGTGTGTCTCCTGCGCCAAAAATAAATCTCCGCGTCAAAGGCCAGCTGGTTTGCTCTATCCCTTGCCGGTGGCAGATAGGCCCTGGGAGATGGTCGGGATGGACTTTGTTGTGGGTTTGCCCAAGTCTCGCGGCTGTACCATCATTTGGGTCATCACCGATCATTTCTCAAAAATGGTGCATTTGGTGCCGCTGCCGCGGTTACCTTCTGCACGGGCCTTGGCAGCGTTGTTCATCAAACATATCTTCCGCCTACATGGTATGCCAGACAAAATTGTCAGTGACCGGGGTCCCCAGTTTGCGTCTCGGTTCTGGAGAGAGCTCTGTCGTCTTCTCAGTATTGAGTTGAATCTCTCTTCCGCTTATCATCCCGAGACGAATGGGTTGGTAGAGAGGGCCAACCAGACCTTGGTCACATACCTGCGGCATTTTGTTTCAGCCAGGCAGGATGACTGGGCATCCTTGCTATCATGGGCAGAGTTTGCACTGAACAACGCCGTTGCCGACTCCACTGGACAAACCCCATTCCTCCTCAACTATGGTCAGCATCCACGGGTACCTGTGCCTATGCCCGTGTCTTCCGCCGACTCCAGGGTGGCAGACTGGGCTGTGGAGGCACGGGATATTTGGGACCGCACTCAGGATGCCATTCGGGCCTCTAAGGAGAGAATGAGGTCCTCCGCTGATGCTCATCGGCGTCCCGCCCCGACCTTTGCTCCTGGCGACTTGGTGTGGCTCTCCGCCCGTAACATCAGGCTGCGAGTTGAGTCCACTAAATTTGCTCCTCGCTACTTGGGTCCATTCAAGGTCCTCGAACAGGTTAATCCTGTGGTCTATCGTTTGGCCCTTCCGCCACGCCTGGGTATCACCGACACCTTTCATGTGTCCCTCTTGAAACCCGTGTATATGTCCCGCTTTTCCGAGTCATCTGCTGGGACATCGGGTTCGTCTACGGACGATTATGAGGTGAACGCTATTTTGGGGTGCAAGGTGATGCGTGGTAAAAAATTTTATTTGGTGGACTGGAAGGGTTATGGTCCCGAGGACAGGTCCTGGGAGCCTGTTGAGCACATTCGGGCTCCGCAGCTCATTGCTGCCTTCGAACGTAGCGAGGCCCAAGGAGGGGGGGGCCCTAGGAGGGGGGGTAATGTTAGGGGTCGAGTTCCCGCTTCTGCACAGGGGGAATCTCGAGCCACTTCCGCTGCGGTCTCCCATTCTTGTCCAGCCGCAGTGGAGCCTGCTCAGCAAGGACGTCGGTCCCAGCGTCTTGCTCATTCTCACTCTGTTCTGAGAGTTAGTGCTGCTTCTCCAGTCTCTGCCTTTAAAGTCAGTGCTGGTCAGCAGCGAGTGGACTTCTCTGGGACTAAGTCCTTGTCTGCATGTACTGAGCATGCCCAGCGTAAGGTCTCCCGTTGGAGATCGAGGGTCATGTGCTCAGTCTCTGCAGCACATTCCATTGGTCCTCTTGGCAGGTCCTAGAAGGGCAAAAGTGCTGTGGCCACTTCCTGTGCTGCTGCTATATTAACTGCGCATGACCGCACGGCCATGCGCTAGTATTTTCTTACAATTGCTTATGTGTGTATGTTGTGAGTGCAAGTCGTCCTTGGAAACCCCTACCCTATTGAATGTCTGTTCGCGGAAGGTGTATGGCTGCTACCTAGCGCCCGACTTAGCCTACAGCACTAACACACATCACAGCGTCCTGTAGCTGTGCCTGCCAGTACGGCGCCGTGCGCCTGCCTTGCGCTTTCCATACCCGAGTCTGGGTGGTTAGTGGCGTCCGTTAGTGCGGCATCGCTCACACTCTTGTGCACATAGATTGCTTAAGGTTCTCTACACACCCAGTTGCGGTGTTACGCCAGCAAGGGTCTAATCGGGCTCCAATCCCTTCTGGGGTTAAGTCCGCTGACCACTTGCTCGCGCACTAGTGCGGTACTGCGGTCCTGTGAATTAACAGGATCGCTTTCTTCACGCTGGGTGAGGTTTAACCCACGCGTGTATACCGCCATATTGTCTGCTAATTGCTAGCAGCAGGTTCTCACCTGCACGGTGGACCCCGGACTGCGAACGCACCTTTATCATCTGTCTTGGTGCGTTCCGCCAGTCCTAACAGAAGTCATTTCGAATGACTGGTCCTCAGTGTTGTGAGAACGATGACTGGTTAAAATTTTTGGTGGTTTCTTGTTCAGTCCATAGGCCTACATCATGTGGCAAACCGGTGAGCATGTGGCTCTATTAGTATAGGAGATACCTGAAAACATATCACACTTTTCATCATAGTGCTTTTACCAATGCATAAAATGCATGGAGAAGTCATTTCGAATGACTGGTCCTCAGTGTTGTGAGAACGATGACTGGTTAAAATTTTTGGTGGTTTCTTGTTCAGTCCATAGGCCTACATCATGTGGCAAACCGGTGAGCATGTGGCTCTATTAGTATAGGAGATACCTGAAAACATATCACACTTTTCATCATAGTGCTTTTACCAATGCATAAAATGCATGGAGAAGTCATTTCGAATGACTGGTCCTCAGTGTTGTGAGAACGATGACTGGTTAAAATTTTTGGTGGTTTCTTGTTCAGTCCATAGGCCTACATCATGTGGCAAACCGGTGAGCATGTGGCTCTATTAGTATAGGAGATACCTGAAAACATATCACACTTTTCATCATAGTGCTTTTACCAATGCATAAAATGCATGGAGAAGTCATTTCGAATGACTGGTCCTCAGTGTTGTGAGAACGATGACTGGTTAAAATTTTTGGTGGTTTCTTGTTCAGTCCATAGGCCTACATCATGTGGCAAACTGGTGAGCATGTGGCTCTATTAGTATAGGAGATACCTGAAAACATATCACACTTTTCATCATAGTGCTTTTACCAATGCATAAAATGCATGGAGAAGTCATTTCTAATGACTGGTCCTCAGTGTTGTGAGAACGATGACTGGTTAAAATTTTTGGTGGTTTCTTGTTCAGTCCATAGGCCTACATCATGTGGCAAACCGGTGAGCATGTGGCTCTATTAGTATAGGAGATACCTGAAAACATATCACACTTTTCATCATAGTGCTTTTACCAATGCATAAAATGCATGGAGAAGTCATTTCGAATGACTGGTCCTCAGTGTTGTGAGAACGATGACTGGTTAAAATTTTTGGTGGTTTCTTGTTCAGTCCATAGGCCAACATCATGTGGCAAACCGGTGAGCATATGGCTCTATTAGTATAGGAGATACCTGAAAACATATCACACTTTTCATCATAGTGCTTTTACCAATGCATAAAATGCATGGAGAAGTCATTTCGAATGACTGGTCCTCAGTGTTGTGAGAACGATGATTGGTTAAAATTTTGGGTGGTTTCTTGTTCAGTCCATAGGCCTACATCATGTGGCAAACCGGTGAGCATGTGGCTCTATTAGTATAGGAGATACCTGAAAACATATCACACTTTTCATCATAGTGCTTTTACCAATGCATAAAATGCATGGAGAAGTCATTTCGAATGACTGGTCCTCAGTGTTGTGAGAACGATGACTGGTTAAAATTTTTGGTGGTTTCTTGTTCAGTCCATAGGCCTACATCATGTGGCAAACCGGTGAGCATGTGGCTCTATTAGTATAGGAGATACCTGAAAACATATCACACTTTTCATCATAGTGCTTTTACCAATGCATAAAATGCATGGAGAAGTCATTTCGAATGACTGGTCCTCAGTGTTGTGAGAACGATGACTGGTTAAAATTTTTGGTGGTTTCTTGTTCAGTCCATAGGCCTACATCATGTGGCAAACCGGTGAGCATGTGGCTCTATTAGTATAGGAGATACCTGAAAACATATCACACTTTTCATCATAGTGCTTTTACCAATGCATAAAATGCATGGAGAAGTCATTTCGAATGACTGGTCCTCAGTGTTGTGAGAACGATGACTGGTTAAAATTTTTGGTGGTTTCTTGTTCAGTCCATAGGCCTACATCATGTGGCAAACCGGTGAGCATGTGGCTCTATTAGTATAGGAGATACCTGAAAACATATCACACTTTTCATCATAGTGCTTTTACCAATGCATAAAATGCATGGAGAAGTCATTTCGAATGACTGGTCCTCAGTGTTGTGAGAACGATGACTGGTTAAAATTTTTGATGGTTTCTTGTTCAGTCCATAGGCCTACATCATGTGGCAAACCGGTGAGCATGTGGCTCTATTAGTATAGGAGATACCTGAAAACATATCACACTTTTCATCATAGTGCTTTTACCAATGCATAAAATGCATGGAGAAGTCATTTCGAATGACTGGTCCTCAGTGTTGTGAGAACGATGACTGGTTAAAATTTTTGGTGGTTTCTTGTTCAGTCCATAGGCCTACATCATGTGGCAAACCGGTGAGCATGTGGCTCTATTAGTATAGGAGATACCTGAAAACATATCACACTTTTCATCATAGTGCTTTTACCAATGCATAAAATGCATGGAGAAGTCATTTCGAATGACTGGTCCTCAGTGTTGTGAGAACGATGACTGGTTAAAATTTTTGGTGGTTTCTTGTTCAGTCCATAGGCCTACATCATGTGGCAAACCGGTGAGCATGTGGCTCTATTAGTATAGGAGATACCTGAAAACATATCACACTTTTCATCATAGTGCTTTTACCAATGCATAAAATGCATAGAGAAGTAATTTCGAATGACTGGTCCTCAGTGTTGTGAGAACGATGACTGGTTAAAATTTTTGGTGGTTTCTTGTTCAGTCCATAGGCCTACATCATGTGGCAAACCGGTGAGCATGTGGCTCTATTAGTATAGGAGATACCTGAAAACATATCACACTTTTCATCATAGTGCTTTTACCAATGCATAAAATGCATGGAGAAGTCATTTCGAATGACTGGTCCTCAGTGTTGTGAGAACGATGACTGGTTAAAATTTTTGGTGGTTTCTTGTTCAGTCCATAGGCCTACATCATGTGGCAAACCGGTGAGCATGTGGCTCTATTAGTATAGGAGATACCTGAAAACATATCACACTTTTCATCATAGTGCTTTTACCAATGCATAAAATGCATGGAGAAGTCATTTCGAATGACTGGTCCTCAGTGTTGTGAGAACGATGACTGGTTAAAATTTTTGGTGGTTTCTTGTTCAGTCCATAGGCCTACATCATGTGGCAAACCGGTGAGCATGTGGCTCTATTAGTATAGGAGATACCTGAAAACATATCACACTTTTCATTATAGTGCTTTTACCAATGCATAAAATGCATAGAGAAGTCATTTCGAATGACTGGTCCTCAGTGTTGTGAGAACGATGACTGGTTAAAATTTTTGGTGGTTTCTTGTTCAGTCCATAGGCCTACATCATGTGGCAAACCGGTGAGCATGTGGCTCTATTAGTATAGGAGATACCTGAAAACATATCACACTTTTCATCATAGTGCTTTTACCAATGCATAAAATGCATGGAGAAGTCATTTCGAATGACTGGTCCTCAGTGTTGTGAGAACGATGACTGGTTAAAATTTTTGGTGCTTTCTTGTTCAGTCCATAGGCCTACATCATGTGGCAAACCGGTGAGCATGTGGCTCTATTAGTATAGGAGATACCTGAAAACATATCACACTTTTCATCATAGTGCTTTTACCAATGCATAAAATGCATGGAGAAGTCATTTCGAATGACTGGTCCTCAGTGTTGTGAGAACGATGACTGGTTAAAATTTTTGGTGGTTTCTCTCACATCATGTGGGGCAAACCGGTGAGCCTATGAGGCTCTATTAGTAACCATAGGAGATACCTCGAAAAGATATCAACACTTTTCATCATAGCTGCTTTTACCAATGCATAAAATGCATGGAGAAGTTATTTCGAATGACTGGTCCTCAGTGTTAGTGAGAACGATGACTCGGCTTAAAATTTTTGGTGCGTATCTTGTCAGTACCATAGGCTAAGGCCTACATCATGTGGCAAACGGTGAGCATGTGGCTCTATTAGTATAGGAGATACCTGAAAACATATCACACTTTTCATCATAGTGCTTTTACCAATGCATAAAATGCATGGAGAAGTCATTTCGAATGACTGGTCCTCAGTGTTGTGAGAACGATGACTGGTTAAAATTTTTGGTGGTTTCTTGTTCAGTCCATAGGCCTACATCATGTGGCAAACCGGTGAGCATGTGGCTCTATTAGTATAGGAGATACCTGAAAACATATCACACTTTTCATCATAGTGCTTTTACCAATGCATAAAATGCATGGAGAAGTCATTTCGAATGACTGGTCCTCAGTGTTGTGAGAACGATGACTGGTTAAAATTTTTGGTGGTTTCTTGTTCAGTCCATAGGCCTACATCATGTGGCAAACCGGTGAGCATGTGGCTCTATTAGTATAGGAGATACCTGAAAACATATCACACTTTTCATCATAGTGCTTTTACCAATGCATAAAATGCATGGAGAAGTCATTTCGAATGACTGGTCCTCAGTGTTGTGAGAACGATGACTGGTTAAAATTTTGGTGGTTTCTTGTCAGTCCATAGGCCTACATCATGTGGCAAACCGGTGAGCATGTGGCTCTATTAGTATAGGAGATACCTGAAAACATATCACACTTTTCATCATAGTGCTTTTACCAATGCATAAATGCATGGAGAAGTCATTTCGAATGACTGGTCCTCAGTGTTGTGAGAACGATGACTGGTTAAAATTTTTGGTGGTTTCTTGTTCAGTCCATAGGCCTACATCATGTGGCAAACCGGTGAGCATGTGGCTCTATTAGTATAGGAGATACCTGAAAACATATCACACTTTTCATCATAGTGCTTTTACCAATGCATAAAATGCATGGAGAAGTCATTTCGAATGACTGGTCCTCAGTGTTGTGAGAACGATGACTGGTTAAAATTTTTGGTGGTTTCTTGTTCAGTCCATAGGCCTACATCATGTGGCAAACCGGTGAGCATGTGGCTCTATTAGTATAGGAGATACCTGAAAACATATCACACTTTTCATCATAGTGCTTTTACCAATGCATAAAATGCATGGTGAAGTCATTTCGAATGACTGGTCCTCAGTGTTGTGAGAACGATGACTGGTTAAAATTTTTGGTGGTTTCTTGTTCAGTCCCATAGGCCTACATCATGTGGCAAACCGGTGAGCATGTGGCTCTATTAGTATAGGAGATACCTGAAAACATATCACACTTTTCATCATAGTGCTTTTACCAATGCATAAAATGCATGGAGAAGTCATTTCGAATGACTGGTCCTCAGTGTTGTGAGAACGATGACTGGTTAAAATTTTTGGGTGGTTTCTTGTTCAGTCCATAGGCCTACATCATGTGGCAAACCGGTGAGCCATGTGGCTCTATTAGTATAGGAGATACCTGAAAACATATCACACTTTTCATCATAGTGCTTTTACCAATGCATAAAATGCATGGAGAAGTCATTTCGAATGACTGGTCCTCAGTGTTGTGAGAACGATGACTGGTTAAAATTTTGGTGGTTTCTTGTTCAGTCCATAGGCCTACATCATGTGGCAAACCGGTGAGCATGTGGCTCTATTAGTATAGGAGATACCTGAAAACATATCACACTTTTCATCATAGTGCTTTTACCAATGCATAAAATGCATGGAGAAGTCATTTCGAATGACTGGTCCTCAGTGTTGTGAGAACGATGACTGGTTAAAATTTTTGGTGGTTTCTTGTTCAGTCCATAGGCCTACATCATGTGGCAAACCGGTGAGCATGTGGCTCTATTAGTATAGGGAGATACCTGAAAACATATCACACTTTTCATCATAGTGCTTTTACCAATGCATAAAATGCATGGAGAAGTCATTTCGAATGACTGGTCCTCAGTGTTGTGAGAACGATGACTGGTTAAAATTTTTGGTGGTTTCTTGTTCAGTCCATAGGCCTACATCATGTGGCAAACCGGTGAGCATGTGGCTCTATTAGTATAGGAGATACCTGAAAACATATCACACTTTTCATCATAGTGCTTTTACCAATGCATAAAATGCATGGAGAAGTCATTTCGAATGACTGGTCCTCAGTGTTGTGAGAACGATGACTGGTTAAAATTTTTGGTGGTTTCTTGTTCAGTCCATAGGCCTACATCATGTGGCAAACCGGTGAGCATGTGGCTCTATTAGTATAGGAGATACCTGAAAACATATCACACTTTTCATCATAGTGCTTTTACCAATGCATAAAATGCATGGAGAAGTCATTTCGAATGACTGGTCCTCAGTGTTGTGAGAACGATGACTGGTTAAAATTTTTGGTGGTTTCTTGTTCAGTCCATAGGCCTACATCATGTGGCAAACCGGTGAGCATGTGGCTCTATTAGTATAGGAGATACCTGAAAACATATCACACTTTTCATCATAGTGCTTTTACCAATGCATAAAATGCATGGAGAAGTCATTTCGAATGACTGGTCCTCAGTGTTGTGAGAACGATGACTGGTTAAAATTTTTGGTGGTTTCTTGTTCAGTCCATAGGCCTACATCATGTGGCAAACCGGTGAGCATGTGGCTCTATTAGTATAGGAGATACCTGAAAACATATCACACTTTTCATCATAGTGCTTTTACCAATGCATAAAATGCATGGAGAAGTCATTTCGAATGACTGGTCCTCAGTGTTGTGAGAACGATGACTGGTTAAAATTTTTGGTGGTTTCTTGTTCAGTCCATAGGCCTACATCATGTGGCAAACCGGTGAGCATGTGGCTCTATTAGTATAGGAGATACCTGAAAACATATCACACTTTTCATCATAGTGCTTTTACCAATGCATAAAATGCATGGAGAAGTCATTTCGAATGACTGGTCCTCAGTGTTGTGAGAACGATGACTGGTTAAAATTTTTGGTGGTTTCTTGTTCAGTCCATAGGCCTACATCATGTGGCAAACCGGTGAGCATGTGGCTCTATTAGTATAGGAGATACCTGAAAACATATCACACTTTTCATCATAGTGCTTTTACCAATGCATAAAATGCATGGAGAAGTCATTTCGAATGACTGGTCCTCAGTGTTGTGAGAACGATGACTGGTTAAAATTTTTGGTGGTTTCTTGTTCAGTCCATAGGCCTACATCATGTGGCAAACCGGTGAGCATGTGGCTCTATTAGTATAGGAGATACCTGAAAACATATCACACTTTTCATCATAGTGCTTTTACCAATGCATAAAATGCATGGTGAAGTCATTTCGAATGACTGGTCCTCAGTGTTGTGAGAACGATGACTGGTTAAAATTTTTTGTGGTTTCTTGTTCAGTCCATAGGCCTACATCATGTGGCAAACCGGTGAGCATGTGGCTCTATTAGTATAGGAGATACCTGAAAACATATCACACTTTTCATCATAGTGCTTTTACCAATGCATAAAATGCATGGAGAAGTCATTTCGAATGACTGGTCCTCAGTGTTGTGAGAACGATGACTGGTTAAAATTTTTGGTGGTTTCTTGTTCAGTCCATAGGCCTACATCATGTGGCAAACCGGTGAGCATGTGGCTCTATTAGTATAGGAGATACCTGAAAACATATCACACTTTTCATCATAGTGCTTTTACCAATGCATAAAATGCATGGAGAAGTCATTTCGAATGACTGGTCCTCAGTGTTGTGAGAACGATGACTGGTTAAAATTTTTGGTGGTTTCTTGTTCAGTCCATAGGCCTACATCATGTGGCAAACCGGTGAGCATGTGGCTCTATTAGTATAGGAGATACCTGAAAACATATCACACTTTTCATCATAGTGCTTTTACCAATGCATAAAATGCATGGAGAAGTCATTTCGAATGACTGGTCCTCAGTGTTGTGAGAACGATGACTGGTTAAAATTTTTGGTGGTTTCTTGTTCAGTCCATAGGCCTACATCATGTGGCAAACCGGTGAGCATGTGGCTCTATTAGTATAGGAGATACCTGAAAACATATCACACTTTTCATCATAGTGCTTTTACCAATGCATAAAATGCATGGAGAAGTCATTTCGAATGACTGGTCCTCAGTGTTGTGAGAACGATGACTGGTTAAAATTTTTGGTGGTTTCTTGTTCAGTCCATAGGCCTACATCATGTGGCAAACCGGTGAGCATGTGGCTCTATTAGTATAGGAGATACCTGAAAACATATCACACTTTTCATCATAGTGCTTTTACCAATGCATAAAATGCATGGAGAAGTCATTTCGAATGACTGGTCCTCAGTGTTGTGAGAACGATGACTGGTTAAAATTTTTGGTGGTTTCTTGTTCAGTCCATAGGCCTACATCATGTGGCAAACCGGTGAGCATGTGGCTCTATTAGTATAGGAGATACCTGAAAACATATCACACTTTTCATCATAGTGCTTTTACCAATGCATAAAATGCATGGAGAAGTCATTTCGAATGACTGGTCCTCAGTGTTGTGAGAACGATGACTGGTTAAAATTTTTGGTGGTTTCTTGTTCAGTCCATAGGCCTACATCATGTGGCAAACCGGTGAGCATGTGGCTCTATTAGTATAGGAGATACCTGAAAACATATCACACTTTTCATCATAGTGCTTTTACCAATGCATAAAATGCATGGAGAAGTCATTTCGAATGACTGGTCCTCAGTGTTGTGAGAACGATGACTGGTTAAAATTTTTGGTGGTTTCTTGTTCAGTCCATAGGCCTACATCATGTGGCAAACCGGTGAGCATGTGGCTCTATTAGTATAGGAGATACCTGAAAACATATCACACTTTTCATCATAGTGCTTTTACCAATGCATAAAATGCATGGAGAAGTCATTTCGAATGACTGGTCCTCAGTGTTGTGAGAACGATGACTGGTTAAAATTTTTGGTGGTTTCTTGTTCAGTCCATAGGCCTACATCATGTGGCAAACCGGTGAGCATGTGGCTCTATTAGTATAGGAGATACCTGAAAACATATCACACTTTTCATCATAGTGCTTTTACCAATGCATAAAATGCATGGAGAAGTCATTTCGAATGACTGGTCCTCAGTGTTGTGAGAACGATGACTGGTTAAAATTTTTGGTGGTTTCTTGTTCAGTCCATAGGCCTACATCATGTGGCAAACCGGTGAGCATGTGGCTCTATTAGTATAGGAGATACCTGAAAACATATCACACTTTTCATCATAGTGCTTTTACCAATGCATAAAATGCATGGAGAAGTCATTTCGAATGACTGGTCCTCAGTGTTGTGAGTACGATGACTGGTTAAAATTTTTGGTGGTTTCTTGTTCAGTCCATAGGCCTACATCATGTGGCAAACCGGTGAGCATGTGACTCTATTAGTATAGGAGATACCTGAAAACATATCACACTTTTCATCATAGTGCTTTTACCAATGCATAAAATGCATGGAGAAGTCATTTCGAATGACTGGTCCTCAGTGTTGTGAGAACGATGACTGGTTAAAATTTTTGGTGGTTTCTTGTTCAGTCCATAGGCCTACATCATGTGGCAAACCGGTGAGCATGTGGCTCTATTAGTATAGGAGATACCTGAAAACATATCACACTTTTCATCATAGTGCTTTTACCAACGCATAAAATGCATGGAGAAGTCATTTCGAATGACTGGTCCTCAGTGTTGTGAGAACGATGACTGGTTAAAATTTTTGGTGGTTTCTTGTTCAGTCCATAGGCCTACATCATGTGGCAAACCGGTGAGCATGTGGCTCTATTAGTATAGGAGATACCTGAAAACATATCACACTTTTCATCATAGTGCTTTTACCAATGCATAAAATGCATGGAGAAGTCATTTCGAATGACTGGTCCTCAGTGTTGTGAGAACGATGACTGGTTAAAATTTTTGGTGGTTTCTTGTTCAGTCCATAGGCCTACATCATGTGGCAAACCGGTGAGCATGTGGCTCTATTAGTATAGGAGATACCTGAAAACATATCACACTTTTCATCATAGTGCTTTTACCAATGCATAAAATGCATGGAGAAGTCATTTCGAATGACTGGTCCTCAGTGTTGTGAGAACGATGACTGGTTAAAATTTTTGGTGGTTTCTTGTTCAGTCCATAGGCCTACATCATGTGGCAAACCGGTGAGAATGTGGCTCTATTAGTATAGGAGATACCTGAAAACATATCACACTTTTCATCATAGTGCTTTTACCAATGCATAAAATGCATGGAGAAGTCATTTCGAATGACTGGTCCTCAGTGTTGTGAGAACGATGACTGGTTAAAATTTTTGGTGGTTTCTTGTTCAGTCCATAGGCCTACATCATGTGGCAAACCGGTGAGCATGTGGCTCTATTAGTATAGGAGATACCTGAAAACATATCACACTTTTCATCATAGTGCTTTTACCAATGCATAAAATGCATGGAGAAGTCATTTCGAATGACTGGTCCTCAGTGTTGTGAGAACGATGACTGGTTAAAATTTTTGGTGGTTTCTTGTTCAGTCCATAGGCCTACATCATGTGGCAAACCGGTGAGCATGTGGCTCTATTAGTATAGGAGATACCTGAAAACATATCACACTTTTCATCATAGTGCTTTTACCAATGCATAAAATGCATGGAGAAGTCATTTCGAATGACTGGTCCTCAGTGTTGTGAGAATGATGACTGGTTAAAATTTTTGGTGGTTTCTTGTTCAGTCCATAGGCCTACATCATGTGGCAAACTGGTGAGCATGTGGCTCTATTAGTATAGGAGATACCTGAAAACATATCACACTTTTCATCATAGTGCTTTTACCAATGCATAAAATGCATGGAGAAGTCATTTCGAATGACTGGTCCTCAGTGTTGTGAGAACGATGACTGGTTAAAATTTTTGGTGGTTTCTTGTTCAGTCCATAGGCCTACATCATGTGGCAAACCGGTGAGCATGTGGCTCTATTAGTATAGGAGATACCTGAAAACATATCACACTTTTCATCATAGTGCTTTTACCAATGCATAAAATGCATGGAGAAGTCATTTCGAATGACTGGTCCTCAGTGTTGTGAGAACGATGAATGGTTAAAATTTTTGGTGGTTTCTTGTTCAGTCCATAGGCCTACATCATGTGGCAAACCGGTGAGCATGTGGCTCTATTAGTATAGGAGATACCTGAAAACATATCACACTTTTCATCATAGTGCTTTTACCAATGCATAAAATGCATGGTGAAGTCATTTCGAATGACTGGTCCTCAGTGTTGTGAGAACGATGACTGGTTAAAATTTTTGGTGGTTTCTTGTTCAGTCCATAGGCCTACATCATGTGGCAAACCGGTGAGCATGTGGCTCTATTAGTATAGGAGATACCTGAAAACATATCACACTTTTCATCATAGTGCATTTACCAATGCATAAAATGCATGGAGAAGTCATTTCGAATGACTGGTCCTCAGTGTTGTGAGAACGATGACTGGTTAAAATTTTTGGTGGTTTCTTGTTCAGTCCATAGGCCTACATCATGTGGCAAACCGGTGAGCATGTGGCTCTATTAGTATAGGAGATACCTGAAAACATATCACACTTTTCATCATAGTGCTTTTACCAATGCATAAAATGCATGGAGAAGTCATTTCGAATGACTGGTCCTCAGTGTTGTGAGAACGATGACTGGTTAAAATTTTTGGTGGTTTCTTGTTCAGTCCATAGGCCTACATCATGTGGCAAACCGGTGAGCATGTGGCTCTATTAGTATAGGAGATACCTGAAAACATATCACACTTTTCATCATAGTGCTTTTACCAATGCATAAAATGCATGGAGAAGTCATTTCGAATGACTGGTCCTCAGTGTTGTGAGAACGATGACTGGTTAAAATTTTTGGTGGTTTCTTGTTCAGTCCATAGGCCTACATCATGTGGCAAACCGGTGAGCATGTGGCTCTATTAGTATAGGAGATACCTGAAAACATATCACACTTTTCATCATAGTGCTTTTACCAATGCATAAAATGCATGGAGAAGTCATTTCGAATGACTGGTCCTCAGTGTTGTGAGAACGATGACTGGTTAAAATTTTTGGTGGTTTCTTGTTCAGTCCATAGGCCTACATCATGTGGCAAACCGGTGAGCATGTGGCTCTATTAGTATAGGATATACCTGAAAACATATCACACTTTTCATCATAGTGCTTTTACCAATGCATAAAATGCATGGAGAAGTCATTTCGAATGACTGGTCCTCAGTGTTGTGAGAACGATGACTGGTTAAAATTTTTGGTGGTTTCTTGTTCAGTCCATAGGCCTACATCATGTGGCAAACCGGTGAGCATGTGGCTCTATTAGTATAGGAGATACCTGAAAACATATCACACTTTTCATCATAGTGCTTTTACCAATGCATAAAATGCATGGAGAAGTCATTTCGAATGACTGGTCCTCAGTGTTGTGAGAACGATGACTGGTTAAAATTTTTGGTGGTTTCGGGGGCGTGGCCTAGGCAGCAATGGTGTAGGTTGTGCTGCCAGAGAGCTCTGAGGAGGCATCCTCTAAATCGGCACACATCTACAATCTAAATCGTTTTTTCTCACCTTTGGGCAGTGGATACTGACTCCCAAGACTATCGGGGTCATTTGGAGACCTTTATTGTCAAAATCGGACACTATTTGAAGACTTTGAAGGCTTTGGGCCTAGCCGCATGTCTGAGGCCTTGTCTTTGGCCTGACCACAAAGCCTCCCGGTAAGCCCTTATTGCTGGGCAAAGAAGATCTGCACACAAGAGGGCCCCCCTGATGGACCCCTCGGCTCAGATCCCACAGGTGCTGTGAAAACGAATCCCCCCCTCGCCCGGACCCATCCACTGCGGCTCCAACATCAGTCCGAAGGGCTCCCCTCCTCCCCCTTGCAGGGCGGGCGAGCAGGGGGCAGAACGCACAGCTTCACACACCGCCGGAGCCTGAGATCAGCAGCGAGTGCTGGCGCGGTCTGACTGAAGCAGTCAGAGCCGCCCCAGCACCAGCACACAGCGGCCGCCGAGAAGCATTTACCCGGAGAGGGTGAGCGCTGCGGTGCGCTCTCCTCTCCCCCTCTGCAGCCCCAAGCCTCAGTCCCGCAGGAGCTGCGGGCTGAGTGAAGTAGCAGAGGACGCTGCAGCATCTATTCCCCGCGGCCGCCGGGACCCGGGGAGGAGGGCGCAGGTGTGCGCTCCCCTCCTCCACCTCTCCCTGACGACAAGGCGGGCGCCAAGCAGCTCGCAAAGAGCCCTTCAGCCGCGCTGTGCCAGGCGCGCTGGAGAGACTGAAGACCTCCAGCGGTCCTCCCCACTCCGGAGCGCTGCAGAAGCGCGAACACAGCAGCGGATCCACGCTCAGCATCGGGTAAGGTGACCGCGTCCTGGCGACTCACCCTCCCCCTCAGTCCCGGCCCCAGCACTCGGAACTTATCATCAGCAGTGTCGCTGCAGCCTGAGTCTGCAGCACAGCAGCGCCGCACCAGCGGCTGTTTTACCGGGCTCCCCCACTCACTTCCCGGGCACAGCACTCGGCAGGATTAACCCCTGCATAGCTGCAGCGAGAGCCTGCAGCACAGCAGCGCCGCACCTGCGGCTGATTTACTGTGCTCCCCCTCTCACTTCCCGGGCACAGCACTCAGAGACCTTAACCCTTGTGCGGCTGCAGTATTGACCCTGCAAACTTCAGCGCCGCACTTGCAGCTGATATCCCGGGCGCCCCCCCACGCATATATTCACATCGCTGTGCACGCCGTTCGGACGGCCCCCCCCTCTCTCCCCCCCTCTGCAAAACATAAGGGCTCCCTGGAGGGAACCCCTGAGCCACATTAAGCCGCACCAGACAACTGAGCGGCGGCTCCCACACCGGTAAAGCCGGTAACTAACTCCTTCATCGCTGATGTTCACTTAAGCAGTCTTTACTGAGTCTGACATTTACTGCTAACCTCTAACTGAGTTGAGGAGTGATTAACCACCTGTGAACTCAACCCCACACAGCTAAATTCCTGGGATTCCCACAGCTCCCAGATACAAGCTCTTAGGGAAAGCTGCTCAGCAACTCCTGTTTGTACAACCAAGCACCCTGCATTTTACCCTTTCCCTCCTGGAATCTATGAGGATTTCTGGAGTGGGTGTTAGTGAACAAGAAGAAACAAGAATTCACAGTTAATATATTGTTTTGTATTTGTTGTGCCCAGCGCTGGATTATATGTGACATTCTGTTATTTCTTATAGTCTAACATAGTACCAGACAGGGCTCGCTCGGCTCTGCTACATCTCTAGAAAAAACTGACTTCTCTGAGACAGGGATCAAGGGGCCCACATCTGACTCACTGGCCCATACCCTCAGCAAACACTGCTATATATTGATAATTCCTGTCTCACTTTCACTCAGTTTCACACAGTTTAACTCATTGCTCACTGGCCGTTCAGCACTCTCTGCTACATTTGAGTGTATAGCTTACCATATCTTCTTTATACTACTTAAAGGTTAAAGGAGCGCATAACTGTGTATGTAATCTCCTGTATAGACTCAGGGAGTGGGCTCAGTGAGAGTTCCTAGTGATAATATTTCCTTACTGCATATTTGTTGCATCGGTGGGCTGATTTGGCCCAGAGAGTGGCTGTGAAATACTTGCGTGTGTTTGTGATATTGCTGCGCATTGGATTCGGCCAGTCACACAGTCCTAACACCAAATTTCTCTAATAATCAGTTTACTACTCAGTAACAATGAGCCGCTCAAATGCCAAAAACTACATCTCAAAGCTCCCCCAGCCCAACTCTCAAAAATCCAATAAACCATACTCATCAGGTCGCAATCCCTCCCTAGATCTGGTAAATGTTATAAGCCCAGTTAAGGCCAGATCCAGATCTAGATCTAGGTCCCCAAGGACCCCTCTTAACAGTCCAGGTGACAAATCAGTACAACGTAACAAGTCCCAAAACAAACCTTCACAACACCACAACAAGGACACAGAAATGGATACGTCCATTTCAAAAAAAAGGCCGGGTCCAGTTGAGTGGGGGGATGAGAGAAAAGTTGCTTCCGATTACTCGGGCTACGACTCGGAAGATTTTTCTCCGAACGCAAGCCCAGTGAGAAGAAGAACAAAAAATGCACAAACTGGCTTAGAGGACTCTACTTCACATTTCCTGAGCATGATGGATGCTCATATGAAAATAATAACCAAACAAATCAGAGAGGAAATGCACCTCAATTTTGAAAAACACTCTAGCCAGATACATAAATCAATGGAGATGTTCACTGAAAAATTAGGAAAACAGGAGGAAAAAATTAAGGGGTTGGAGAAAACTGTGGCCAGGCATACAGCCGAAAATAAAGATCTCAGGTCAGAAGTAAACCGACTCAGATTAAAAATGGCTGACCTGGAGGACAGAAGCAGACGTAATAACGTAAAAATTCGCGGCATCCCCGAAAACGTCACCCCAGATAAACTCCTCAACTTCGCCCAATCCTTGATTAAAAAAGTTATCCCATCCATTTCACCCCAAGAGCTCACAATAGACAGGATCCATAGACTGCCCAAGCCCTCAAGCGTTGCTGCAGACCTTCCTAGAGACACAATTCTTAGGATTCACTTCTTCCACATAAAAGAACAGCTTCAAAACTTTATCAAAGTGGAGAAAAAGTTCCCTGAGCCCTTTGAGAACTTAAAACTATTCGCGGATCTATCCAGAGAGACTCTGGAGGGTAGGAGAGCCTTTAAGAAAGTGACAAATTCTCTGAAAGACATGGGAATCTCATATAAATGGGGGTTCCCGCTGAAGCTTCTGGTACAATACAAAAGTAAAACTATCCCCATCAGTACTCCTGAAGACGGAGAAAGATTCATCTCTTCTATCACTTAGTTTAGTTTAAGTGTTATCTTTCCCTGAGTAATCTATACGATATGACCTTAACCTGCTGCTTATAAATAATTCCTTGTAGGGGGTTTCAAGGTCCAAGATGTTACCAATGTTATAATGTTCATAATGTTTATAGTGTTCATAATGTTTATATTAAAATTTTGTATTCCTTTGTCCACTTTTTCTATAACTCGGAGGATGCCTCAAGTTCCATCCAGAGCTCTTTCACGAACTTTCCCCCGAGCAGCGAAGAACCCACTGGAGGGTTTCTTCGGAGAGGACAAGTCAAGTTTTCAAGTGTGTGTTGTTTTACTTTGTATCTTGATCTTACTGCACACTAAAAGTAATTTTTTAGTGTATTTCTGTTATATAAGTTTCTAAATTTACTTACAGGTATCCACAGGTGAATAACTTCTTCATATCCCTCCACCCTTAATCAAACATGTCTCTTAAGATAATGACATATAATGTTAGGGGTCTTAACATCCCGAGAAAGAGGTCCTCTATCAAAAATGAACTGGTTAGATCAAAGTCCGATATCATGTGCATACAAGAAACCAAATTTAGAGCCAACGATCACCCAAAATTTACAGATAGAAAGTTCTCACAGGTTTTCGAATCTTGTGGCAGCAAAAAGAAAGCCGGTGTTATGACCATAATTAGTCACAATGTATCATTTGAACTCATCAAGGAATGTAAGGACTCAAAAGGTAATTTTCATATCCTAATCGGTAACATCAATAACCATCCTTTCACTATTGTCAACATATACGTCCCGAACAAAGGCCAAATTAGATTTCTGGATAGGCTCATGAGAAAGGTGTTGGAAATAAAGAAGGGTGACTTAGTAGTGGTGGGAGATTTCAACGCGGTTCCTGATGGCCACCTCGACTCCTCATCCCAAAACAGGCATAAATATTTGACCCTAAACAAATGGCTCCACCAAAATGAAATGTATGACATTTTCAGATGTCTCAACACCACCTCTATTGAGTACACTCACTTTTCTGACGTGCATCAGTCCGCCTCTAGAATCGACCTGATAATCTCCAACATTTTTTCACTACCAAAATTTAGAAAAATCTCAATCCTTCCTAAAACAATCTCAGACCACTCCCCTGTCACTGCAGAACTAACTTACGGTCCAGCATCCAAATCTCACATTTCATGGAGGTGCAACTCTTCTATTCTTTGTAATCCAGTCCATAAAAACGCAATAAACCAGACTATCAAAAATTACTTTAGAGAGAATAATTCAGATTCAATTGACCCATTCACCCTCTGGAACGCCCATAAGGCTGTGGTCAGAGGGGCGTTAATCCAAATTTCCGCTAGGGAAAAAAAGCAAAATAGGGCCAAAATAAAAGAGTTACAGTCAAAAATAAAAATCAAGGAAACAGAACTTGCTAACTCAACCATCCACTCTCCCAGTCAACATACTGAACTGATGTCCCTTAGGCAGGAGTTGAGGACCATAATCTTCTCCTTTTATGACGCGTCAATTGGGTCTTTAAAATTCAAACAATTTACCTCCCTAAACAAGCCTAACAGGTTCATGCTAAACAGATTGAAGAAGCAAAGGATCCAAAATAGGATCATAAAAATAGTACCCCCAGGTGGTCGCATGCTTACGCACCCGCAGGACATAGTGGAGGCGTTTGCTGCCTTTTATTCTGATTTATACAATCTCAACTCGAACCCCCAACTAGTACAACCATTGGACACTGATATTAAAAAATTCTTGTCAAATCTTAATCTACCTAGACTAACGCCGGAAAACATAGATGTACTCACCGCCCCGTTCTCCCCTGAAGAAATTTCCGAAAACATTAAAAAATTAAAATCTCTGAAAGCCCCAGGGCCGGACGGCTTCACCAACGAGTATTTCAAATCTTTCAGTGAGATCCTAGCCCCACACATGTCTAAAATCTTTAATTCTGCTGCAACTCTTGGCAAGTTCCCAAAAGAAATGTTGGAGGCCTCAATCATCTTAATCCCCAAAGCCAAAGGCGACCCAGTCCATCTTCCAAACTATAGGCCAATATCCTTAGTCAATTCAGACATCAAACTATATTCCAAAATCATTGCAAATAGAATCAATAATTTCCTTCCGAATTTAATAGTTAACGATCAGATAGGGTTTGTCAGGGGCAGACAATCGAGCGATGGAACTAGAAGAATTATAAACCTGATGAAGCTTATCAATTAAAAAAAAATCCCCTCAATTTTTGCCTCACTGGACGCAGAAAAGGCGTTTGACCGTCTGAACTGGTCATACTTAAAACTCACTCTACAACAATTCGGTTTTAACCCAAATTCTATCTCTGCAATCATGGCTCTGTACTCGGGTCCCACCGCCAGGGTTTTTTCCAATAATCACCTTTCATCTCCTTTTTTAATTACAAACGGTACACGTCAGGGTTGCCCCCTGTCCCCTTTGCTGTTCGCTTTGGCGATGGAGCCTCTGGCTCAGTCAATAAGAAAAGATAATAGCATAACCGGCATCCAAACAAAAAATAGAGAATTCAAAATCGGCCTCTTCGCCGACGATGTCATCCTGACCCTGACGAACCCTATAGTTTCTGTTCCTGCTACCCAAAAATTATTAGATACCTTCTCCCAGCTCTCATACTTCAAAATCAATAAAACCAAATCCCAAATTATGCAATTTAACCTCGACCCCACTCAAATCAAAGAATTATCAAAAGCAACCTCGTGGAGCTGGGCAACTAGCGATTTCACCTATCTGGGGATAAAAATCACAAAAAATATAGATTCTCTCATCCCTACCAACCTTGACATCTTAATCAAAACTATCTCAACTGATCTGAACCACTTTGCAGGGAGAGATCTCTCATGGTGGGGAAAGAACTTATCAGTAAAAACATTTATAATCCCTAAAATCCTATATATATTTAGGTCCATCCCTGTTCCTATCTCAACCTCTTACTTATCTAACATCCAAACTCTGATCAACAAGTTCTTATGGAACAAGAAAAAAGCTAGAGTAGCTATTAGTACTCTCTACAGAAATAAAGCGTCAGGGGGAATGGGCCTTCCCAACATTTTGGCTCATTACCACACAAACCTGATTAAACAAAGTTGCTCCTGGTGGTCTAAATCAGAACACCCAGCCTGGCTGGAGATCGAATCATCTTTGAACCTGGATAGAGCCCCTAGAAAATTGATCCTAAACCAGCTCATGAATATAAAAAATTCTAGTAATAAATCCCACCCAATTTTTATTGCAATAAGTAATGCATGGTCCAAATTTGCTAGGCCCAAAAGAGGAACTGAAAGATTCGAGTCTCTGAAAAATCTGGCTATCTCTTATATATTTGAGTTGCATAACAAAATGGTCAACCCCAAATGGTCCGACTACAAAATCACAAAACTTTCCCATATATTTGACGGAGAAAATTTTGTCCCTTTTAATTCTCTCAAAAACACTTACAATGTCCCCTCTGCTATGTTTTTTGAGTACATGATCCTCAAGGATCAATGTCAGAAATTCGTATCAAAAAAGCCTAGCTTCTCTGAAGCGGCTATAAATCTGATTTGTAACCCTGACCACAATATTTTCTGGAGCTACAGATATATCTATAGCTGGTTCAACCATGATTCAGACTTCGCGAAATCCCCTTCCATGCTTAAATGGGAGCAAGATCTCCAGACAATAATTGACCCAGATGAATGGGAAAGCGCGTTGGTCCACTCATACTCAGCTTCCATTTCTATGTCATTACAAGAGTCCTATTTCAAACTAGTCACACGCTGGTACCTCACCCCAGCAAGACTGTCTATGATAGGGGGTCATACCTCCCCAGATTGTTGGAGGGCATGCGGACACAGGGGCAATCTGCTCCATATCTTCTGGAGCTGTCCCAAAATTAAATCTCTTTGGTCTAAAATCTCTGGCTTGATTGGAGTACTTCTGAATAAAAACTTCATCCTGACTCCTCAGATGGCATTGCTCTCTGTGGGATTAAGCGACACACACTTTCCTCTCAAAGCGTTGGTCATTAATATTCTCTTGATCACCAAAAATGCCATCGCATACAATTGGAAAAAGCCTAAACCTCCATCATTCCAAGAGATCAAGGATCGTATTGACCTCCATAGAACATACGAGCAAAAATTCGCCCTAAATAATGACAGCCTCAAAAAATGCTCGAAAAAATGGGCTCGTTGGGAAGAAGTCTTCCCGTAGCAATTATCAGTTGAAATTGGCACAAAGCGAACCGGACTTTGATCTAAAGTGTCTGCAATTCAGGACTGCTCCGTGAGTCTACCCCTCTTTCGTGAACAAATGTATTATAAATATAATTATAATTATTCACCTTCCAAATGCTGTTTTATCATTTGACAAATTTGGTTACCTGTTGTCGCTTACTTCAAGTGTCTTCTCTCCCCCTTCTGTCTTCCCACGTTCTCCCCCCCTTCCTTCCAGCCCCCCCCTCCACTCCCCCCTTCCCTCTCCCCGCATCCCCACTTTTCCCTTTTCCATTCCTGCCCAGTTAATTGTTAAAATCCAATAAAGATTATTTGGAAAAAAAAAAAAATTTTTGGTGGTTTCTTGTTCAGTCCATAGGCCTACATCATGTGGCAAACCGGTGAGCATGTGGCTCTATTAGTATAGGAGATACCTGAAAACATATCACACTTTTCATCATAGTGCTTTTACCAATGTATAAAATGCATGGAGAAGTCATTTCGAATGACTGGTCCTCAGTGTTGTGAGAACGATGACTGGTTAAAATTTTTGGTGGTTTCTTGTTCAGTCCATAGGCCTACATCATGTGGCAAACCGGTGAGCATGTGGCTCTATTAGTATAGGAGATACCTGAAAACATATCACACTTTTCATCATAGTGCTTTTACCAATGCATAAAATGCATGGAGAAGTCAATTCGAATGACTGGTCCTCAGTGTTGTGAGAACGATGACTGGTTAAAATTTTTGGTGGTTTCTTGTTCAGTCCATGGGCCTACATCATGTGGCAAACCGGTGAGCATGTGACTCTATTAGTATAGGAGATACCTGAAAACATATCACACTTTTCATCATAGTGCTTTTACCAATGCATAAAATGCATGGAGAAGTCATTTCGAATGACTGGTCCTCAGTGTTGTGAGAACGATGACTGGTTAAAATTTTTGGTGGTTTCTTGTTCAGTCCATGGGCCTACATCATGTGGCAAACCGGTGAGCATGTGGCTCTATTAGTATAGGAGATACCTGAAAACATATCACACTTTTCATCATAGTGCTTTTACCAATGCATAAAATGCATGGAGAAGTCATTTCGAATGACTGGTCCTCAGTGATGTGAGAACGATGACTGGTTAAAATTTTTGGTGGTTTCTTGTTCAGTCCATAGGCCTACATCATGTGGCAAACCGGTGAGCATGTGGCTCTATTAGTATAGGAGATACCTGAAAACATATCACACTTTTCATCATAGTGCTTTTACCAATGCATAAAATGCATGGAGAATTCATTTCGAATGACTGGTCCTCAGTGTTGTGAGAACGATGACTGGTTAAAATTTTTGGTGGTTTCTTGTTCAGTCCATAGGCCTACATCATGTGGCAAACCGGTGAGAATGTGGCTCTATTAGTATAGGAGATACCTGAAAACATATCACACTTTTCATCATAGTGCTTTTACCAATGCATAAAATGCATGGAGAAGTCATTTCGAATGACTGGTCCTCAGTGTTGTGAGAACGATGACTGGTTAAAATTTTTGGTGGTTTCTTGTTCAGTCCATAGGCCTACATCATGTGGCAAACCGGTGAGCATGTGGCTCTATTAGTATAGGAGATACCTGAAAACATATCACACTTTTCATCATAGTGCTTTTACCAATGCATAAAATGCATGGAGAAGTCATTTCGAATGACTGGTCCTCAGTGTTGTGAGAACGATGACTGGTTAAAATTTTTGGTGGTTTCTTGTTCAGTCCATAGGCCTACATCATGTGGCAAACCGGTGAGCATGTGGCTCTATTAGTATAGGAGATACCTGAAAACATATCACACTTTTCATCATAGTGCTTTTACCAATGCATAAAATACATGGTGAAGTCATTTCGAATGACTGGTCCTCAGTGTTGTGAGAACGATGACTGGTTAAAATTTTTGGTGGTTTCTTGTTCAGTCCATAGGCCTACATCATGTGGCAAACCGGTGAGCATGTGGCTCTATTAGTATAGGAGATACCTGAAAACATATCACACTTTTCATCATAGTGCATTTACCAATGCATAAAATGCATGGAGAAGTCATTTCGAATGACTGGTCCTCAGTGTTGTGAGAACGATGACTGGTTAAAATTTTTGGTGGTTTCTTGTTCAGTCCATAGGCCTACATCATGTGGCAAACCGGTGAGCATGTGGCTCTATTAGTATAGGAGATACCTGAAAACATATCACACTTTTCATCATAGTGCTTTTACCAATGCATAAAATGCATGGAGAAGTCATTTCGAATGACTGGTCCTCAGTGTTGTGAGAACGATGACTGGTTAAAATTTTTGGTGGTTTCTTGTTCAGTCCATAGGCCTACATCATGTGGCAAACCGGTGAGCATGTGGCTCTATTAGTATAGGAGATACCTGAAAACATATCACACTTTTCATCATAGTGCTTTTACCAATGCATAAAATGCATGGAGAAGTCATTTCGAATGACTGGTCCTCAGTGTTGTGAGAACGATGACTGGTTAAAATTTTTGGTGGTTTCTTGTTCAGTCCATAGGCCTACATCATGTGGCAAACCGGTGAGCATGTGGCTCTATTAGTATAGGAGATACCTGAAAACATATCACACTTTTCATCATAGTGCTTTTACCAATGCATAAAATGCATGGAGAAGTCATTTCGAATGACTGGTCCTCAGTGTTGTGAGAACGATGACTGGTTAAAATTTTTGGTGGTTTCTTGTTCAGTCCATAGGCCTACATCATGTGGCAAACCGGTGAGCATGTGGCTCTATTAGTATAGGAGATACCTGAAAACATATCACACTTTTCATCATAGTGCTTTTACCAATGCATAAAATGCATGGAGAAGTCATTTCGAATGACTGGTCCTCAGTGTTGTGAGAACGATGACTGGTTAAAATTTTTGGTGGTTTCTTGTTCAGTCCATAGGCCTACATCATGTGGCAAACCGGTGAGCATGTGGCTCTATTAGTATAGGAGATACCTGAAAACATATCACACTTTTCATCATAGTGCTTTTACCAATGCATAAAATGCATGGAGAAGTCATTTCGAATGACTGGTCCTCAGTGTTGTGAGAACGATGACTGGTTAAAATTTTTGGTGGTTTCTTGTTCAGTCCATAGGCCTACATCATGTGGCAAACCGGTGAGCATGTGGCTCTATTAGTATAGGAGATACCTGAAAACATATCACACTTTTCATCATAGTGCTTTTACCAATGCATAAAATGCATGGAGAAGTCATTTCGAATGACTGGTCCTCAGTGTTGTGAGAACGATGACTGGTTAAAATTTTTGGTGGTTTCTTGTTCAGTCCATAGGCCTACATCATGTGGCAAACCGGTGAGCATGTGGCTCTATTAGTATAGGAGATACCTGAAAACATATCACACTTTTCATCATAGTGCTTTTACCAATGCATAAAATGCATGGAGAAGTCATTTCGAATGACTGGTCCTCAGTGTTGTGAGAACGATGACTGGTTAAAATTTTTGGTGGTTTCTTGTTCAGTCCATAGGCCTACATCATGTGGCAAACCGGTGAGCATGTGGCTCTATTAGTATAGGAGATACCTGAAAACATATCACACTTTTCATCATAGTGCTTTTACCAATGCATAAAATGCATGGAGAAGTCATTTCGAATGACTGGTCCTCAGTGTTGTGAGAACGATGACTGGTTAAAATTTTTGGTGGTTTCTTGTTCAGTCCATAGGCCTACATCATGTGGCAAACCGGTGAGCATGTGGCTCTATTAGTATAGGAGATACCTGAAAACATATCACACTTTTCATCATAGTGCTTTTACCAATGCATAAAATGCATGGAGAAGTCATTTCGAATGACTGGTCCTCAGTGTTGTGAGAACGATGACTGGTTAAAATTTTTGGTGGTTTCTTGTTCAGTCCATAGGCCTACATCATGTGGCAAACCGGTGAGCATGTGGCTCTATTAGTATAGGAGATACCTGAAAACATATCACACTTTTCATCATAGTGCTTTTACCAATGCATAAAATGCATGGTGAAGTCATTTCGAATGACTGGTCCTCAGTGTTGTGAGAACGATGACTGGTTAAAATTTTTGGTGGTTTCTTGTTCAGTCCATAGGCCTACATCATGTGGCAAACCGGTGAGCATGTGGCTCTATTAGTATAGGAGATACCTGAAAACATATCACACTTTTCATCATAGTGCTTTTACCAATGCATAAAATGCATGGAGAAGTCATTTCGAATGACTGGTCCTCAGTGTTGTGAGAACGATGACTGGTTAAAATTTTTGGTGGTTTCTTGTTCAGTCCATAGGCCTACATCATGTGGCAAACCGGTGAGCATGTGGCTCTATTAGTATAGGAGATACCTGAAAACATATCACACTTTTCATCATAGTGCTTTTACCAATGCATAAAATGCATGGAGAAGTCATTTCGAATGACTGGTCCTCAGTGTTGTGAGAACGATGACTGGTTAAAATTTTTGGTGGTTTCTTGTTCAGTCCATAGGCCTACATCATGTGGCAAACCGGTGAGCATGTGGCTCTATTAGTATAGGAGATACCTGAAAACATATCACACTTTTCATCATAGTGCTTTTACCAATGCATAAAATGCATGGAGAAGTCATTTCGAATGACTGGTCCTCAGTGTTGTGAGAACGATGACTGGTTAAAATTTTTGGTGGTTTCTTGTTCAGTCCATAGGCCTACATCATGTGGCAAACCGGTGAGCATGTGGCTCTATTAGTATAGGAGATACCTGAAAACATATCACACTTTTCATCATAGTGCTTTTACCAATGCATAAAATGCATGGAGAAGTCATTTTGAATGACTGGTCCTCAGTGTTGTGAGAACGATGACTGGTTAAAATTTTTGGTGGTTTCTTGTTCAGTCCATAGGCCTACATCATGCGGCAAACCGGTGAGCATGTGGCTCTATTAGTATAGGAGATACCTGAAAACATATCACACTTTTCATCATAGTGCTTTTACCAATGCATAAAATGCATGGAGAAGTCATTTCGAATGACTGGTCCTCAGTGTTGTGAGAACGATGACTGGTTAAAATTTTTGGTGGTTTCTTGTTCAGTCCATAGGCCTACATCATGTGGCAAACCGGTGAGCATGTGGCTCTATTAGTATAGGAGATACCTGAAAACATATCACACTTTTCATCATAGTGCTTTTACCAATGCATAAAATGCATGGAGAAGTCATTTCGAATGACTGGTCCTCAGTGTTGTGAGAACGATGACTGGTTAAAATTTTTGGTGGTTTCTTGTTCAGTCCATAGGCCTACATCATGTGGCAAACCGGTGAGCATGTGGCTCTATTAGTATAGGAGATACCTGAAAACATATCACACTTTTCATCATAGTGCTTTTACCAATGCATAAAATGCATGGAGAAGTCATTTCGAATGACTGGTCCTCAGTGTTGTGAGAACGATGACTGGTTAAAATTTTTGGTGGTTTCTTGTTCAGTCCATAGGCCTACATCATGTGGCAAACCGGTGAGAATGTGGCTCTATTAGTATAGGAGATACCTGAAAACATATCACACTTTTCATCATAGTGCTTTTACCAATGCATAAAATGCATGGAGAAGTCATTTCGAATGACTGGTCCTCAGTGTTGTGAGAACGATGACTGGTTAAAATTTTTGGTGGTTTCTTGTTCAGTCCATAGGCCTACATCATGTGGCAAACCGGTGAGCATGTGGCTCTATTAGTATAGGAGATACCTGAAAACATATCACACTTTTCATCATAGTGCTTTTACCAATGCATAAAATGCATGGAGAAATCATTTCGAATGACTGGTCCTCAGTGTTGTGAGAACGATGACTGGTTAAAATTTTTGGTGGTTTCTTGTTCAGTCCATAGGCCTACATCATGTGGCAAACCGGTGAGCATGTGGCTCTATTAGTATAGGAGATACCTGAAAACATATCACACTTTTCATCATAGTGCTTTTACCAATGCATAAAATGCATGGAGAAGTCATTTCGAATGACTGGTCCTCAGTGTTGTGAGAACGATGACTGGTTAAAATTTTTGGTGGTTTCTTGTTCAGTCCATAGGCCTACATCATGTGGCAAACCGGTGAGCATGTGGCTCTATTAGTATAGGAGATACCTGAAAACATATCACACTTTTCATCATAGTGCTTTTACCAATGCATAAAATGCATGGAGAAGTCATTTCGAATGACTGGTCCTCAGTGTTGTGAGAACGATGACTGGTTAAAATTTTTGGTGGTTTCTTGTTCAGTCCATAGGCCTACATCATGTGGCAAACCGGTGAGCATGTGGCTCTATTAGTATAGGAGATACCTGAAAACATATCACACTTTTCATCATAGTGCTTTTACCAATGCATAAAATGCATGGAGAAGTCATTTCGAATGACTGGTCCTCAGTGTTGTGAGAACGATGACTGGTTAAAATTTTTGGTGGTTTCTTGTTCAGTCCATAGGCCTACATCATGTGGCAAACCGGTGAGCATGTGGCTCTATTAGTATAGGAGATACCTGAAAACATATCACACTTTTCATCATAGTGCTTTTACCAATGCATAAAATGCATGGTGAAGTCATTTCGAATGACTGGTCCTCAGTGTTGTGAGAACGATGACTGGTTAAAATTTTTGGTGGTTTCTTGTTCAGTCCATAGGCCTACATCATGTGGCAAACCGGTGAGCATGTGGCTCTATTAGTATAGGAGATACCTGAAAACATATCACACTTTTCATCATAGTGCATTTACCAATGCATAAAATGCATGGAGAAGTCATTTCGAATGACTGGTCCTCAGTGTTGTGAGAACGATGACTGGTTAAAATTTTTGGTGGTTTCTTGTTCAGTCCATAGGCCTACATCATGTGGCAAACCGGTGAGCATGTGGCTCTATTAGTATAGGAGATACCTGAAAACATATCACACTTTTCATCATAGTGCTTTTACCAATGCATAAAATGCATGGAGAAGTCATTTCGAATGACTGGTCCTCAGTGTTGTGAGAACGATGACTGGTTAAAATTTTTGGTGGTTTCTTGTTCAGTCCATAGGCCTACATCATGTGGCAAACCGGTGAGCATGTGGCTCTATTAGTATAGGAGATACCTGAAAACATATCACACTTTTCATCATAGTGCTTTTACCAATGCATAAAATGCATGGAGAAGTCATTTCGAATGACTGGTCCTCAGTGTTGTGAGAACGAAGACTGGTTAAAATTTTTGGTGGTTTCTTGTTCAGTCCATAGGCCTACATCATGTGGCAAACCGGTGAGCATGTGGCTCTATTAGTATAGGAGATACCTGAAAACATATCACACTTTTCATCATAGTGCTTTTACCAATGCATAAAATGCATGGAGAAGTCATTTCGAATGACTGGTCCTCAGTGTTGTGAGAACGATGACTGGTTAAAATTTTTGGTGGTTTCTTGTTCAGTCCACAGGCCTACATCATGTGGCAAACCGGTGAGCATGTGGCTCTATTAGTATAGGAGATACCTGAAAACATATCACACTTTTCATCATAGTGCTTTTACCAATGCATAAAATGCATGGAGAAGTCATTTCGAATGACTGGTCCTCAGTGTTGTGAGAACGATGACTGGTTAAAATTTTTGGTGGTTTCTTGTTCAGTCCATAGGCCTACATCATGTGGCAAACCGGTGAGCATGTGGCTCTATTAGTATAGGAGATACCTGAAAACATATCACACTTTTCATCATAGTGCTTTTACCAATGCATAAAATGCATGGAGAAGTCATTTCGAATGACTGGTCCTCAGTGTTGTGAGAACGATGACTGGTTAAAATTTTTGGTGGTTTCTTGTTCAGTCCATAGGCCTACATCATGTGGCAAACCGGTGAGCATGTGGCTCTATTAGTATAGGAGATACCTGAAAACATATCACACTTTTCATCATAGTGCTTTTACCAATGCATAAAATGCATGGAGAAGTCATTTCGAATGACTGGTCCTCAGTGTTGTGAGAACGATGACTGGTTAAAATTTTTGGTGGTTTCTTGTTCAGTCCATAGGCCTACATCATGTGGCAAACCGGTGAGCATGTGGCTCTATTAGTATAGGAGATACCTGAAAACATATCACACTTTTCATCATAGTGCTTTTACCAATGCATAAAATGCATGGAGAAGTCATTTCGAATGACTGGTCCTCAGTGTTGTGAGAACGATGACTGGTTAAAATTTTTGGTGGTTTCTTGTTCAGTCCATAGGCCTACATCATGTGGCAAACCGGTGAGCATGTGGCTCTATTAGTATAGGAGATACCTGAAAACATATCACACTTTTCATCATAGTGCTTTTACCAATGCATAAAATGCATGGAGAAGTCATTTCGAATGACTGGTCCTCAGTGTTGTGAGAACGATGACTGGTTAAAATTTTTGGTGGTTTCTTGTTCAGTCCATAGGCCTACATCATGTGGCAAACCGGTGAGCATGTGGCTCTATTAGTATAGGAGATACCTGAAAACATATCACACTTTTCATCATAGTGCTTTTACCAATGCATAAAATGCATGGAGAAGTCATTTCGAATGACTGGTCCTCAGTGTTGTGAGTACGATGACTGGTTAAAATTTTTGGTGGTTTCTTGTTCAGTCCATAGGCCTACATCATGTGGCAAACCGGTGAGCATGTGACTCTATTAGTATAGGAGATACCTGAAAACATATCACACTTTTCATCATAGTGCTTTTACCAATGCATAAAATGCATGGAGAAGTCATTTCGAATGACTGGTCCTCAGTGTTGTGAGAACGATGACTGGTTAAAATTTTTGGTGGTTTCTTGTTCAGTCCATAGGCCTACATCATGTGGCAAACCGGTGAGCATGTGGCTCTATTAGTATAGGAGATACCTGAAAACATATCACACTTTTCATCATAGTGCTTTTACCAATGCATAAAATGCATGGAGAAGTCATTTCGAATGACTGGTCCTCAGTGTTGTGAGAACGATGACTGGTTAAAATTTTTGGTGGTTTCTTGTTCAGTCCATAGGCCTACATCATGTGGCAAACCGGTGAGCATGTGGCTCTATTAGTATAGGAGATACCTGAAAACATATCACACTTTTCATCATAGTGCTTTTACCAATGCATAAAATGCATGGAGAAGTCATTTCGAATGACTGGTCCTCAGTGTTGTGAGAACGATGACTGGTTAAAATTTTTGGTGGTTTCTTGTTCAGTCCATGGGCCTACATCATGTGGCAAACCGGTGAGCATGTGGCTCTATTAGTATAGGAGATACCTGAAAACATATCACACTTTTCATCATAGTGCTTTTACCAACGCATAAAATGCATGGAGAAGTCATTTCGAATGACTGGTCCTCAGTGTTGTGAGAACGATGACTGGTTAAAATTTTTGGTGGTTTCTTGTTCAGTCCATAGGCCTACATCATGTGGCAAACCGGTGAGCATGTGGCTCTATTAGTATAGGAGATACCTGAAAACATATCACACTTTTCATCATAGTGCTTTTACCAATGCATAAAATGCATGGAGAAGTCATTTCGAATGACTGGTCCTCAGTGTTGTGAGAACGATGACTGGTTAAAATTTTTGGTGGTTTCTTGTTCAGTCCATAGGCCTACATCATGTGGCAAACCGGTGAGCATGTGGCTCTATTAGTATAGGAGATACCTGAAAACATATCACACTTTTCATCATAGTGCTTTTACCAATGCATAAAATGCATGGAGAAGTCATTTCGAATGACTGGTCCTCAGTGTTGTGAGAACGATGACTGGTTAAAATTTTTGGTGGTTTCTTGTTCAGTCCATGGGCCTACATCATGTGGCAAACCGGTGAGCATGTGGCTCTATTAGTATAGGAGATACCTGAAAACATATCACACTTTTCATCATAGTGCTTTTACCAATGCATAAAATGCATGGAGAAGTCATTTCGAATGACTGGTCCTCAGTGTTGTGAGAACGATGACTGGTTAAAATTTTTGGTGGTTTCTTGTTCAGTCCATAGGCCTACATCATGTGGCACACCGGTGAGCATGTGGCTCTATTAGTATAGGAGATACCTGAAAACATATCACACTTTTCATCATAGTGCTTTTACCAATGCATAAAATGCATGGAGAAGTCATTTCGAATGACTGGTCCTCAGTGTTGTGAGAACGATGACTGGTTAAAATTTTTGGTGGTTTCTTGTTCAGTCCATGGGCCTACATCATGTGGCAAACCGGTGAGCATGTGGCTCTATTAGTATAGGAGATACCTGAAAACATATCACACTTTTCATCATAGTGCTTTTACCAATGCAGAAAATGCATGGAGAAGTCATTTCGAATGACTGGTCCTCAGTGTTGTGAGAACGATGACTGGTTAAAATTTTTGGTGGTTTCTTGTTCAGTCCATAGGCCTACATCATGTGGCAAACCGGTGAGCATGTGGCTCTATTAGTATAGGAGATACCTGAAAACATATCACACTTTTCATCATAGTGCTTTTACCAATGCATAAAATGCATGGAGAAGTCATTTCGAATGACTGGTCCTCAGTGTTGTGAGAACGATGACTGGTTAAAATTTTTGGTGGTTTCTTGTTCAGTCCATAGGCCTACATCATGTGGCAAACCGGTGAGCATGTGGCTCTATTAGTATAGGAGATACCTGAAAACATATCACACTTTTCATCATAGTGCTTTTACCAATGCATAAAATGCATGGAGAAGTCATTTCGAATGACTGGTCCTCAGTGTTGTGAGAACGATGACTGGTTAAAATTTTGGTGGTTTCTTGTTCAGTCCATAGGCCTACATCATGTGGCAAACCGGTGAGCATGTGGCTCTATTAGTATAGGAGATACCTGAAAACATATCACTCTTTTCATCATAGTGCTTTTACCAATGCATAAAATGCATGGAGAAGTCAATTCGAATGACTGGTCCTCAGTGTTGTGAGAACGATGACTGGTTAAAATTTTTGGTGGTTTCTTGTTCAGTCCATGGGCCTACATCATGTGGCAAACCGGTGAGCATGTGACTCTATTAGTATAGGAAATACCTGAAAACATATCACACTTTTCATCATAGTGCTTTTATCAATGCATAAAATGCATGGAGAAGTCATTTCGAATGACTGGTCCTCAGTGTTGTGAGAACGATGACTGGTTAAAATTTTGGTGGTTTCTTGTTCAGTCCATAGGCCTACATCATGTGGCAAACCGGTGAGCATGTGGCTCTATTAGTATAGGAGATACCTGAAAACATATCACTCTTTTCATCATAGTGCTTTTACCAATGCATAAAATGCATGGAGAAGTCATTTCGAATGACTGGTCCTCAGTGTTGTGAGAACGATGACTGGTTAAAATTTTTGGTGGTTTCTTGTTCAGTCCATGGGCCTACATCATGTGGCAAACCGGTGAGCATGTGGCTCTATTAGTATAGGAGATACCTGAAAACATATCACACTTTTCATCATAGTGCTTTTACCAATGCATAAAATGCATGGAGAAGTCATTTCGAATGACTGGTCCTCAGTGTTGTGAGAACGATGACTGGTTAAAATTTTTGGTGGTTTCTTGTTCAGTCCATAGGCCTACATCATGTGGCAAACCGGTGAGCATGTGGCTCTATTAGTATAGGAGATACCTGAAAACATATCACACTTTTCATCATAGTGCTTTTACCAATGCATAAAATGCATGGAGAAGTCATTTCGAATGACTGGTCCTCAGTGTTGTGAGAACGATGACTGGTTAAAATTTTTGGTGGTTTCTTGTTCAGTCCATAGGCCTACATCATGTGGCAAACCGGTGAGCATGTGGCTCTATTAGTATAGGAGATACCTGAAAACATATCACACTTTTCATCATAGTGCTTTTACCAATGCATAAAATGCATGGAGAAGTCATTTCGAATGACTGGTCCTCAGTGTTGTGAGAACGATGACTGGTTAAAATTTTTGGTGGTTTCTTGTTCAGTCCATAGGCCTACATCATGTGGCAAACCGGTGAGAATGTGGCTCTATTAGTATAGGAGATACCTGAAAACATATCACACTTTTCATCATAGTGCTTTTACCAATGCATAAAATGCATGGAGAAGTCATTTCGAATGACTGGTCCTCAGTGTTGTGAGAACGATGACTGGTTAAAATTTTTGGTGGTTTCTTGTTCAGTCCATAGGCCTACATCATGTGGCAAACCGGTGAGCATGTGGCTCTATTAGTATAGGAGATACCTGAAAACATATCACACTTTTCATCATAGTGCTTTTACCAATGCATAAAATGCATGGAGAAGTCATTTCGAATGACTGGTCCTCAGTGTTGTGAGAACGATGACTGGTTAAAATTTTTGGTGGTTTCTTGTTCAGTCCATAGGCCTACATCATGTGGCAAACCGGTGAGCATGTGGCTCTATTAGTATAGGAGATACCTGAAAACATATCACACTTTTCATCATAGTGCTTTTACCAATGCATAAAATGCATGGAGAAGTCATTTCGAATGACTGGTCCTCAGTGTTGTGAGAATGATGACTGGTTAAAATTTTTGGTGGTTTCTTGTTTAGTCCATAGGCCTACATCATGTGGCAAACTGGTGAGCATGTGGCTCTATTAGTATAGGAGATACCTGAAAACATATCACACTTTTCATCATAGTGCTTTTACCAATGCATAAAATGCATGGAGAAGTCATTTCGAATGACTGGTCCTCAGTGTTGTGAGAACGATGACTGGTTAAAATTTTTGGTGGTTTCTTGTTCAGTCCATAGGCCTACATCATGTGGCAAACCGGTGAGCATGTGGCTCTATTAGTATAGGAGATACCTGAAAACATATCACACTTTTCATCATAGTGCTTTTACCAATGCATAAAATGCATGGAGAAGTCATTTCGAATGACTGGTCCTCAGTGTTGTGAGAACGATGAATGGTTAAAATTTTTGGTGGTTTCTTGTTCAGTCCATAGGCCTACATCATGTGGCAAACCGGTGAGCATGTGGCTCTATTAGTATAGGAGATACCTGAAAACATATCACACTTTTCATCATAGTGCTTTTACCAATGCATAAAATGCATGGTGAAGTCATTTCGAATGACTGGTCCTCAGTGTTGTGAGAACGATGACTGGTTAAAATTTTTGGTGGTTTCTTGTTCAGTCCATAGGCCTACATCATGTGGCAAACCGGTGAGCATGTGGCTCTATTAGTATAGGAGATACCTGAAAACATATCACACTTTTCATCATAGTGCATTTACCAATGCATAAAATGCATGGAGAAGTCATTTCGAATGACTGGTCCTCAGTGTTGTGAGAACGATGACTGGTTAAAATTTTTGGTGGTTTCTTGTTCAGTCCATAGGCCTACATCATGTGGCAAACCGGTGAGCATGTGGCTCTATTAGTATAGGAGATACCTGAAAACATATCACACTTTTCATCATAGTGCTTTTACCAATGCATAAAATGCATGGAGAAGTCATTTCGAATGACTGGTCCTCAGTGTTGTGAGAACGATGACTGGTTAAAATTTTTGGTGGTTTCTTGTTCAGTCCATAGGCCTACATCATGTGGCAAACCGGTGAGCATGTGGCTCTATTAGTATAGGAGATACCTGAAAACATATCACACTTTTCATCATAGTGCTTTTACCAATGCATAAAATGCATGGAGAAGTCATTTCGAATGACTGGTCCTCAGTGTTGTGAGAACGATGACTGGTTAAAATTTTTGGTGGTTTCTTGTTCAGTCCATAGGCCTACATCATGTGGCAAACCGGTGAGCATGTGGCTCTATTAGTATAGGAGATACCTGAAAACATATCACACTTTTCATCATAGTGCTTTTACCAATGCATAAAATGCATGGAGAAGTCATTTCGAATGACTGGTCCTCAGTGTTGTGAGAACGATGACTGGTTAAAATTTTTGGTGGTTTCTTGTTCAGTCCATAGGCCTACATCATGTGGCAAACCGGTGAGCATGTGGCTCTATTAGTATAGGATATACCTGAAAACATATCACACTTTTCATCATAGTGCTTTTACCAATGCATAAAATGCATGGAGAAGTCATTTCGAATGACTGGTCCTCAGTGTTGTGAGAACGATGACTGGTTAAAATTTTTGGTGGTTTCTTGTTCAGTCCATAGGCCTACATCATGTGGCAAACCGGTGAGCATGTGGCTCTATTAGTATAGGAGATACCTGAAAACATATCACACTTTTCATCATAGTGCTTTTACCAATGCATAAAATGCATGGAGAAGTCATTTCGAATGACTGGTCCTCAGTGTTGTGAGAACGATGACTGGTTAAAATTTTTGGTGGTTTCGGGGGCGTGGCCTAGGCAGCAATGGTGTAGGTTGTGCTGCCAGAGAGCTCTGAGGAGGCATCCTCTAAATCGGCACACATCTACAATCTAAATCGTTTTTTCTCACCTTTGGGCAGTGGATACTGACTCCCAAGACTATCGGGGTCATTTGGAGACCTTTATTGTCAAAATCGGACACTATTTGAAGACTTTGAAGGCTTTGGGCCTAGCCGCATGTCTGAGGCCTTGTCTTTGGCCTGACCACAAAGCCTCCCGGTAAGCCCTTATTGCTGGGCAAAGAAGATCTGCACACAAGAGGGCCCCCCTGATGGACCCCTCGGCTCAGATCCCACAGGTGCTGTGAAAACGAATCCCCCCCTCGCCCGGACCCATCCACTGCGGCTCCAACATCAGTCCGAAGGGCTCCCCTCCTCCCCCTTGCAGGGCGGGCGAGCAGGGGGCAGAACGCACAGCTTCACACACCGCCGGAGCCTGAGATCAGCAGCGAGTGCTGGCGCGGTCTGACTGAAGCAGTCAGAGCCGCCCCAGCACCAGCACACAGCGGCCGCCGAGAAGCATTTACCCGGAGAGGGTGAGCGCTGCGGTGCGCTCTCCTCTCCCCCTCTGCAGCCCCAAGCCTCAGTCCCGCAGGAGCTGCGGGCTGAGTGAAGTAGCAGAGGACGCTGCAGCATCTATTCCCCGCGGCCGCCGGGACCCGGGGAGGAGGGCGCAGGTGTGCGCTCCCCTCCTCCACCTCTCCCTGACGACAAGGCGGGCGCCAAGCAGCTCGCAAAGAGCCCTTCAGCCGCGCTGTGCCAGGCGCGCTGGAGAGACTGAAGACCTCCAGCGGTCCTCCCCACTCCGGAGCGCTGCAGAAGCGCGAACACAGCAGCGGATCCACGCTCAGCATCGGGTAAGGTGACCGCGTCCTGGCGACTCACCCTCCCCCTCAGTCCCGGCCCCAGCACTCGGAACTTATCATCAGCAGTGTCGCTGCAGCCTGAGTCTGCAGCACAGCAGCGCCGCACCAGCGGCTGTTTTACCGGGCTCCCCCACTCACTTCCCGGGCACAGCACTCGGCAGGATTAACCCCTGCATAGCTGCAGCGAGAGCCTGCAGCACAGCAGCGCCGCACCTGCGGCTGATTTACTGTGCTCCCCCTCTCACTTCCCGGGCACAGCACTCAGAGACCTTAACCCTTGTGCGGCTGCAGTATTGACCCTGCAAACTTCAGCGCCGCACTTGCAGCTGATATCCCGGGCGCCCCCCCACGCATATATTCACATCGCTGTGCACGCCGTTCGGACGGCCCCCCCCTCTCTCCCCCCCTCTGCAAAACATAAGGGCTCCCTGGAGGGAACCCCTGAGCCACATTAAGCCGCACCAGACAACTGAGCGGCGGCTCCCACACCGGTAAAGCCGGTAACTAACTCCTTCATCGCTGATGTTCACTTAAGCAGTCTTTACTGAGTCTGACATTTACTGCTAACCTCTAACTGAGTTGAGGAGTGATTAACCACCTGTGAACTCAACCCCACACAGCTAAATTCCTGGGATTCCCACAGCTCCCAGATACAAGCTCTTAGGGAAAGCTGCTCAGCAACTCCTGTTTGTACAACCAAGCACCCTGCATTTTACCCTTTCCCTCCTGGAATCTATGAGGATTTCTGGAGTGGGTGTTAGTGAACAAGAAGAAACAAGAATTCACAGTTAATATATTGTTTTGTATTTGTTGTGCCCAGCGCTGGATTATATGTGACATTCTGTTATTTCTTATAGTCTAACATAGTACCAGACAGGGCTCGCTCGGCTCTGCTACATCTCTAGAAAAAACTGACTTCTCTGAGACAGGGATCAAGGGGCCCACATCTGACTCACTGGCCCATACCCTCAGCAAACACTGCTATATATTGATAATTCCTGTCTCACTTTCACTCAGTTTCACACAGTTTAACTCATTGCTCACTGGCCGTTCAGCACTCTCTGCTACATTTGAGTGTATAGCTTACCATATCTTCTTTATACTACTTAAAGGTTAAAGGAGCGCATAACTGTGTATGTAATCTCCTGTATAGACTCAGGGAGTGGGCTCAGTGAGAGTTCCTAGTGATAATATTTCCTTACTGCATATTTGTTGCATCGGTGGGCTGATTTGGCCCAGAGAGTGGCTGTGAAATACTTGCGTGTGTTTGTGATATTGCTGCGCATTGGATTCGGCCAGTCACACAGTCCTAACACCAAATTTCTCTAATAATCAGTTTACTACTCAGTAACAATGAGCCGCTCAAATGCCAAAAACTACATCTCAAAGCTCCCCCAGCCCAACTCTCAAAAATCCAATAAACCATACTCATCAGGTCGCAATCCCTCCCTAGATCTGGTAAATGTTATAAGCCCAGTTAAGGCCAGATCCAGATCTAGATCTAGGTCCCCAAGGACCCCTCTTAACAGTCCAGGTGACAAATCAGTACAACGTAACAAGTCCCAAAACAAACCTTCACAACACCACAACAAGGACACAGAAATGGATACGTCCATTTCAAAAAAAAGGCCGGGTCCAGTTGAGTGGGGGGATGAGAGAAAAGTTGCTTCCGATTACTCGGGCTACGACTCGGAAGATTTTTCTCCGAACGCAAGCCCAGTGAGAAGAAGAACAAAAAATGCACAAACTGGCTTAGAGGACTCTACTTCACATTTCCTGAGCATGATGGATGCTCATATGAAAATAATAACCAAACAAATCAGAGAGGAAATGCACCTCAATTTTGAAAAACACTCTAGCCAGATACATAAATCAATGGAGATGTTCACTGAAAAATTAGGAAAACAGGAGGAAAAAATTAAGGGGTTGGAGAAAACTGTGGCCAGGCATACAGCCGAAAATAAAGATCTCAGGTCAGAAGTAAACCGACTCAGATTAAAAATGGCTGACCTGGAGGACAGAAGCAGACGTAATAACGTAAAAATTCGCGGCATCCCCGAAAACGTCACCCCAGATAAACTCCTCAACTTCGCCCAATCCTTGATTAAAAAAGTTATCCCATCCATTTCACCCCAAGAGCTCACAATAGACAGGATCCATAGACTGCCCAAGCCCTCAAGCGTTGCTGCAGACCTTCCTAGAGACACAATTCTTAGGATTCACTTCTTCCACATAAAAGAACAGCTTCAAAACTTTATCAAAGTGGAGAAAAAGTTCCCTGAGCCCTTTGAGAACTTAAAACTATTCGCGGATCTATCCAGAGAGACTCTGGAGGGTAGGAGAGCCTTTAAGAAAGTGACAAATTCTCTGAAAGACATGGGAATCTCATATAAATGGGGGTTCCCGCTGAAGCTTCTGGTACAATACAAAAGTAAAACTATCCCCATCAGTACTCCTGAAGACGGAGAAAGATTCATCTCTTCTATCACTTAGTTTAGTTTAAGTGTTATCTTTCCCTGAGTAATCTATACGATATGACCTTAACCTGCTGCCTATAAATAATTCCTTGTAGGGGGTTTCAAGGTCCAAGATGTTACCAATGTTATAATGTTCATAATGTTTATAGTGTTCATAATGTTTATATTAAAATTTTGTATTCCTTTGTCCACTTTTTCTATAACTCGGAGGATGCCTCAAGTTCCATCCAGAGCTCTTTCACGAACTTTCCCCCGAGCAGCGAAGAACCCACTGGAGGGTTTCTTCGGAGAGGACAAGTCAAGTTTTCAAGTGTGTGTTGTTTTACTTTGTATCTTGATCTTACTGCACACTAAAAGTAATTTTTTAGTGTATTTCTGTTATATAAGTTTCTAAATTTACTTACAGGTATCCACAGGTGAATAACTTCTTCATATCCCTCCACCCTTAATCAAACATGTCTCTTAAGATAATGACATATAATGTTAGGGGTCTTAACATCCCGAGAAAGAGGTCCTCTATCAAAAATGAACTGGTTAGATCAAAGTCCGATATCATGTGCATACAAGAAACCAAATTTAGAGCCAACGATCACCCAAAATTTACAGATAGAAAGTTCTCACAGGTTTTCGAATCTTGTGGCAGCAAAAAGAAAGCCGGTGTTATGACCATAATTAGTCACAATGTATCATTTGAACTCATCAAGGAATGTAAGGACTCAAAAGGTAATTTTCATATCCTAATCGGTAACATCAATAACCATCCTTTCACTATTGTCAACATATACGTCCCGAACAAAGGCCAAATTAGATTTCTGGATAGGCTCATGAGAAAGGTGTTGGAAATAAAGAAGGGTGACTTAGTAGTGGTGGGAGATTTCAACGCGGTTCCTGATGGCCACCTCGACTCCTCATCCCAAAACAGGCATAAATATTTGACCCTAAACAAATGGCTCCACCAAAATGAAATGTATGACATTTTCAGATGTCTCAACACCACCTCTATTGAGTACACTCACTTTTCTGACGTGCATCAGTCCGCCTCTAGAATCGACCTGATAATCTCCAACATTTTTTCACTACCAAAATTTAGAAAAATCTCAATCCTTCCTAAAACAATCTCAGACCACTCCCCTGTCACTGCAGAACTAACTTACGGTCCAGCATCCAAATCTCACATTTCATGGAGGTGCAACTCTTCTATTCTTTGTAATCCAGTCCATAAAAACGCAATAAACCAGACTATCAAAAATTACTTTAGAGAGAATAATTCAGATTCAATTGACCCATTCACCCTCTGGAACGCCCATAAGGCTGTGGTCAGAGGGGCGTTAATCCAAATTTCCGCTAGGGAAAAAAAGCAAAATAGGGCCAAAATAAAAGAGTTACAGTCAAAAATAAAAATCAAGGAAACAGAACTTGCTAACTCAACCATCCACTCTCCCAGTCAACATACTGAACTGATGTCCCTTAGGCAGGAGTTGAGGACCATAATCTTCTCCTTTTATGACGCGTCAATTGGGTCTTTAAAATTCAAACAATTTACCTCCCTAAACAAGCCTAACAGGTTCATGCTAAACAGATTGAAGAAGCAAAGGATCCAAAATAGGATCATAAAAATAGTACCCCCAGGTGGTCGCATGCTTACGCACCCGCAGGACATAGTGGAGGCGTTTGCTGCCTTTTATTCTGATTTATACAATCTCAACTCGAACCCCCAACTAGTACAACCATTGGACACTGATATTAAAAAATTCTTGTCAAATCTTAATCTACCTAGACTAACGCCGGAAAACATAGATGTACTCACCGCCCCGTTCTCCCCTGAAGAAATTTCCGAAAACATTAAAAAATTAAAATCTCTGAAAGCCCCAGGGCCGGACGGCTTCACCAACGAGTATTTCAAATCTTTCAGTGAGATCCTAGCCCCACACATGTCTAAAATCTTTAATTCTGCTGCAACTCTTGGCAAGTTCCCAAAAGAAATGTTGGAGGCCTCAATCATCTTAAGCCCCAAAGGCGACCCAGTCCATCTTCCAAACTATAGGCCAATATCCTTAGTCAATTCAGACATCAAACTATATTCCAAAATCATTGCAAATAGAATCAATAATTTCCTTCCGAATTTAATAGTTAACGATCAGATAGGGTTTGTCAGGGGCAGACAATCGAGCGATGGAACTAGAAGAATTATAAACCTGATGAAGCTTATCAATTCAAAAAAAATCCCCTCAATTTTTGCCTCACTGGACGCAGAAAAGGCGTTTGACCGTCTGAACTGGTCATACTTAAAACTCACTCTACAACAATTCGGTTTTAACCCAAATTCTATCTCTGCAATCATGGCTCTGTACTCGGGTCCCACCGCCAGGGTTTTTTCCAATAATCACCTTTCATCTCCTTTTTTAATTACAAACGGTACACGTCAGGGTTGCCCCCTGTCCCCTTTGCTGTTCGCTTTGGCGATGGAGCCTCTGGCTCAGTCAATAAGAAAAGATAATAGCATAACCGGCATCCAAACAAAAAATAGAGAATTCAAAATCGGCCTCTTCGCCGACGATGTCATCCTGACCCTGACGAACCCTATAGTTTCTGTTCCTGCTACCCAAAAATTATTAGATACCTTCTCCCAGCTCTCATACTTCAAAATCAATAAAACCAAATCCCAAATTATGCAATTTAACCTCGACCCCACTCAAATCAAAGAATTATCAAAAGCAACCTCGTGGAGCTGGGCAACTAGCGATTTCACCTATCTGGGGATAAAAATCACAAAAAATATAGATTCTCTCGTCCCTACCAACCTTGACATCTTAATCAAAACTATCTCAACTGATCTGAACCACTTTGCAGGGAGAGATCTCTCATGGTGGGGAAAGAACTTATCAGTAAAAACATTTATAATCCCTAAAATCCTATATATATTTAGGTCCATCCCTGTTCCTATCTCAACCTCTTACTTATCTAACATCCAAACTCTGATCAACAAGTTCTTATGGAACAAGAAAAAAGCTAGAGTAGCTATTAGTACTCTCTACAGAAATAAAGCGTCAGGGGGAATGGGCCTTCCCAACATTTTGGCTCATTACCACACAAACCTGATTAAACAAAGTTGCTCCTGGTGGTCTAAATCAGAACACCCAGCCTGGCTGGAGATCGAATCATCTTTGAACCTGGATAGAGCCCCTAGAAAATTGATCCTAAACCAGCTCATGAATATAAAAAATTCTAGTAATAAATCCCACCCAATTTTTATTGCAATAAGTAATGCATGGTCCAAATTTGCTAGGCCCAAAAGAGGAACTGAAAGATTCGAGTCTCTGAAAAATCTGGCTATCTCTTATATATTTGAGTTGCATAACAAAATGGTCAACCCCAAATGGTCCGACTACAAAATCACAAAACTTTCCCATATATTTGACGGAGAAAATTTTGTCCCTTTTAATTCTCTCAAAAACACTTACAATGTCCCCTCTGCTATGTTTTTTGAGTACATGATCCTCAAGGATCAATGTCAGAAATTCGTATCAAAAAAGCCTAGCTTCTCTGAAGCGGCTATAAATCTGATTTGTAACCCTGACCACAATATTTTCTGGAGCTACAGATATATCTATAGCTGGTTCAACCATGATTCAGACTTCGCGAAATCCCCTTCCATGCTTAAATGGGAGCAAGATCTCCAGACAATAATTGACCCAGATGAATGGGAAAGCGCGTTGGTCCACTCATACTCAGCTTCCATTTCTATGTCATTACAAGAGTCCTATTTCAAACTAGTCACACGCTGGTACCTCACCCCAGCAAGACTGTCTATGATAGGGGGTCATACCTCCCCAGATTGTTGGAGGGCGTGCGGACACAGGGGCAATCTGCTCCATATCTTCTGGAGCTGTCCCAAAATTAAATCTCTTTGGTCTAAAATCTCTGGCTTGATTGGAGTACTTCTGAATAAAAACTTCATCCTGACTCCTCAGATGGCATTGCTCTCTGTGGGATTAAGCGACACACACTTTCCTCTCAAAGCGTTGGTCATTAATATTCTCTTGATCACCAAAAATGCCATCGCATACAATTGGAAAAAGCCTAAACCTCCATCATTCCAAGAGATCAAGGATCGTATTGACCTCCATAGAACATACGAGCAAAAATTCGCCCTAAATAATGACAGCCTCAAAAAATGCTCGAAAAAATGGGCTCGTTGGGAAGAAGTCTTCCCGTAGCAATTATCAGTTGAAATTGGCACAAAGCGAACCGGACTTTGATCTAAAGTGTCTGCAATTCAGGACTGCTCCGTGAGTCTACCCCTCTTTCGTGAACAAATGTATTATAAATATAATTATAATTATTCACCTTCCAAATGCTGTTTTATCATTTGACAAATTTGGTTACCTGTTGTCGCTTACTTCAAGTGTCTTCTCTCCCCCTTCTGTCTTCCCACGTTCTCCCCCCCTTCCTTCCAGCCCCCCCCTCCACTCCCCCCTTCCCTCTCCCCGCATCCCCACTTTTCCCTTTTCCATTCCTGCCCAGTTAATTGTTAAAATCCAATAAAGATTATTTGGAAAAAAAAAAAATTTTTGGTGGTTTCTTGTTCAGTCCATAGGCCTACATCATGTGGCAAACCGGTGAGCATGTGGCTCTATTAGTATAGGAGATACCTGAAAACATATCACACTTTTCATCATAGTGCTTTTACCAATGTATAAAATGCATGGAGAAGTCATTTCGAATGACTGGTCCTCAGTGTTGTGAGAACGATGACTGGTTAAAATTTTTGGTGGTTTCTTGTTCAGTCCATAGGCCTACATCATGTGGCAAACCGGTGAGCATGTGGCTCTATTAGTATAGGAGATACCTGAAAACATATCACACTTTTCATCATAGTGCTTTTACCAATGCATAAAATGCATGGAGAAGTCATTTCGAATGACTGGTCCTCAGTGTTGTGAGAACGATGACTGGTTAAAATTTTTGGTGGTTTCTTGTTCAGTCCATAGGCCTACATCATGTGGCAAACCGGTGAGCATGTGGCTCTATTAGTATAGGAGATACCTGAAAACATATCACACTTTTCATCATAGTGCTTTTACCAATGCAGAAAATGCATGGAGAAGTCATTTCGAATGACTGGTCCTCAGTGTTGTGAGAATGATGACTGGTTAAAATTTTTGGTGGTTTCTTGTTCAGTCCATAGGCCTACATCATGTGGCAAACTGGTGAGCATGTGGCTCTATTAGTATAGGAGATACCTGAAAACATATCACACTTTTCATCATAGTGCTTTTACCAATGCATAAAATGCATGGAGAAGTCATTTCGAATGACTGGTCCTCAGTGTTGTGAGAACGATGACTGGTTAACATTTGTGGTGGTTTCTTGTTCAGTCCATAGGCCTACATCATGTGGCAAACCGGTGAGCATGTGGCTCTATTAGTATAGGAGATACCTGAAAAGATATCACACTTTTCATCATAGTGCTTTTACCAATGCATAAAATGCATGGAGAAGTCATTTCGAATGACTGGTCCTCAGTGTTGTGAGAACGATGACTGGTTAAAATTTTTGGTGGTTTCTTGTTCAGTCCATAGGCCTACATCATGTGGCAAACCGGTGAGCATGTGGCTCTATTAGTATAGGAGATACCTGAAAACATATCACACTTTTCATCATAGTGCTTTTACCAATGCATAAAATGCATGGAGAAGTCATTTCGAATGACTGGTCCTCAGTGTTGTGAGTACGATGACTGGTTAAAATTTTTGGTGGTTTCTTGTTCAGTCCATAGGCCTACATCATGTGGCAAACCGGTGAGCATGTGGCTCTATTAGTATAGGAGATACCTGAAAACATATCACACTTTTCATCATAGTGCTTTTACCAATGCATAAAATGCATGGAGAAGTCATATCGAATGACTGGTCCTCAGTGTTGTGAGAACGATGACTGGTTAAAATTTTTGGTGGTTTCTTGTTCAGTCCATAGGCCTACATCATGTGGCAAACCGGTGAGCATGTGGCTCTATTAGTATAGGAGATACCTGAAAACATATCACACTTTTCATCATAGTGCTTTTACCAAAGCATAAAATGCATGGAGAAGTCATTTCGAATGACTGGTCCTCAGTGTTGTGAGAACGATGACTGGTTAAAATTTTTGGTGGTTTCTTGTTCAGTCCATGGGCCTACATCATGTGGCAAACCGGTGAGCATGTGGCTCTATTAGTATAGGAGATACCTGAAAACATATCACACTTTTCATCATAGTGCTTTTACCAATGCATAAAATGCATGGAGAAGTCATTTCGAATGACTGGTCCTCAGTGTTGTGAGAACGATGACTGGTTAAAATTTTTGGTGGTTTCTTGTTCAGTCCATAGGCCTACATCATGTGGCAAACCGGTGAGCATGTGGCTCTATTAGTATAGGAGATACCTGAAAACATATCACACTTTTCATCATAGTGCTTTTACCAATGCATAAAATGCATGGAGAAGTCATTTCGAATGACTGGTCCTCAGTGTTGTGAGAACGATGACTGGTTAAAATTTTTGGTGGTTTCTTGTTCAGTCCATAGGCCTACATCATGTGGCAAACCGGTGAGCATGTGGCTCTATTAGTATAGGAGATACCTGAAAACATATCACACTTTTCATCATAGTGCTTTTACCAATGCATAAAATGCATGGAGAAGTCATTTCGAATGACTGGTCCTCAGTGTTGTGAGAACGATGACTGGTTAAAATTTTTGGTGGTTTCTTGTTCAGTCCATAGGCCTACATCATGTGGCAAACCGGTGAGCATGTGGCTCTATTAGTATAGGAGATACCTGAAAACATATCACACTTTTCATCATAGTGCTTTTACCAATGCATAAAATGCATGGAGAAGTCATTTCGAATGACTGGTCCTCAGTGTTGTGAGAACGATGACTGGTTAAAATTTTTGGTGGTTTCTTGTTCAGTCCATAGGCCTACATCATGTGGCAAACCGGTGAGCATGTGGCTCTATTAGTATAGGAGATACCTGAAAACATATCACACTTTTCATCATAGTGCTTTTACCAATGCATAAAATGCATGGAGAAGTCATTTCGAATGACTGGTCCTCAGTGTTGTGAGAACGATGACTGGTTAAAATTTTTGGTGGTTTCTTGTTCAGTCCATAGGCCTACATCATGTGGCAAACCGGTGAGCATGTGGCTCTATTAGTATAGGAGATACCTGAAAACATATCACACTTTTCATCATAGTGCTTTTACCAATGCATAAAATGCATGGAGAAGTCATTTCGAATGACTGGTCCTCAGTGTTGTGAGAACGATGACTGGTTAAAATTTTTGGTGGTTTCTTGTTCAGTCCATAGGCCTACATCATGTGGCAAACCGGTGAGCATGTGGCTCTATTAGTATAGGAGATACCTGAAAACATATCACACTTTTCATCATAGTGCTTTTACCAATGCATAAAATGCATGGAGAAGTCATTTCGAATGACTGGTCCTCAGTGTTGTGAGAACGATGACTGGTTAAAATTTTTGGTGGTTTCTTGTTCAGTCCATATGCCTACATCATGTGGCAAACCGGTGAGCATGTGGCTCTATTAGTATAGGAGATACCTGAAAACATATCACACTTTTCATCATAGTGCTTTTACCAATGCAGAAAATGCATGGAGAAGTCATTTCGAATGACTGGTCCTCAGTGTTGTGAGAATGATGACTGGTTAAAATTTTTGGTGGTTTCTTGTTCAGTCCATAGGCCTACATCATGTGGCAAACCGGTGAGCATGTGGCTCTATTAGTATAGGAGATACCTGAAAACATATCACACTTTTCATCATAGTGCTTTTACCAATGCATAAAATGCATGGAGAAGTCATTTCGAATGACTGGTCCTCAGTGTTGTGAGAATGATGACTGGTTAAAATTTTTGGTGGTTTCTTGTTCAGTCCATAGGCCTACATCATGTGGCAAACCGGTGAGCATGTGGCTCTATTAGTATAGGAGATACCTGAAAACATATCACACTTTTCATCATAGTGCTTTTACCAATGCATAAAATGCATGGAGAAGTCATTTCGAATGACTGGTCCTCAGTGTTGTTAGAACGATGACTGGTTAAAATTTTTGGTGGTTTCTTGTTCAGTCCATAGGCCTACATCATGTGGCAAACCGGTGAGCATGTGGCTCTATTAGTATAGGAGATACCTGAAAACATATCACACTTTTCATCATAGTGCTTTTACCAATGCATAAAATGCATGGAGAAGTCAATTCGAATGACTGGTCCTCAGTGTTGTGAGAACGATGGCTGGTTAAAATTTTTGGTGGTTTCTTGTTCAGTCCATGGGCCTACATCATGTGACAAACCGGTGAGCATGTGACTCTATTAGTATAGCAGATACCTGAAAACATATCACACTTTTCATCATAGTGCTTTTACCAATGCATAAAATGCATGGAGAAGTCAATTCGAATGACTGGTCCTCAGTGTTGTGAGAACGATGACTGGTTAAAATTTTTGGTGGTTTCTTGTTCAGTCCATGGGCCTACATCATGTGGCAAACCGGTGAGCATGTGGCTCTATTAGTATAGGAGATACCTGAAAACATATCACACTTTTCATCATAGTGCTTTTACCAATGCATAAAATGCATGGAGAAGTCATTTCGAATGACTGGTCCTCAGTGTTGTGAGAATGATGACTGGTTAAAATTTTTGGTGGTTTCTTGTTCAGTCCATAGGCCTACATCATGTGGCAAACCGGTGAGCATGTGGCTCTATTAGTATAGGAGATACCTGAAAACATATCACACTTTTCATCATAGTGCTTTTACCAATGCATAAAATGCATGGAGAAGTCATTTCGAATGACTGGTCCTCAGTGTTGTGAGAACGATGACTGGTTAAAATTTTTGGTGGTTTCTTGTTCAGTCCATAGGCCTACATCATGTGGCAAACCGGTGAGCATGTGGCTCTATTAGTATAGGAGATACCTGAAAACATATCACACTTTTCATCATAGTGCTTTTACCAATGCATAAAATGCATGGAGAAGTCATTTCGAATGACTGGTCCTCAGTGTTGTGAGAACGATGACTGGTTAAAATTTTTGGTGGTTTCTTGTTCAGTCCATAGGCCTACATCATGTGGCAAACCGGTGAGCATGTGGCTCTATTAGTATAGGAGATACCTGAAAACATATCACACTTTTCATCATAGTGCTTTTACCAATGCATAAAATGCATGGAGAAGTCATTTCGAATGACTGGTCCTCAGTGTTGTGAGAACGATGACTGGTTAAAATTTTTGGTGGTTTCTTGTTCAGTCCATAGGCCTACATCATGTGGCAAACCGGTGAGCATGTGGCTCTATTAGTATAGGAGATACCTGAAAACATATCACACTTTTCATCATAGTGCTTTTACCAATGCATAAAATGCATGGAGAAGTCATTTCGAATGACTGGTCCTCAGTGTTGTGAGAACGATGACTGGTTAAAATTTTTGGTGGTTTCTTGTTCAGTCCATAGGCCTACATCATGTGGCACACCGGTGAGCATGTGGCTCTATTAGTATAGGAGATACCTGAAAACATATCACACTTTTCATCATAGTGCTTTTACCAATGCATAAAATGCATGGAGAAGTCATTTCGAATGACTGGTCCTCAGTGTTGTGAGAACGATGACTGGTTAAAATTTTTGGTGGTTTCTTGTTCAGTCCATAGGCCTACATCATGTGGCAAACCGGTGAGCATGTGGCTCTATTAGTATAGGAGATACCTGAAAACATATCACACTTTTCATCATAGTGCTTTTACCAATGCATAAAATGCATGGAGAAGTCATTTCGAATGACTGGTCCTCAGTGTTGTGAGTACGATGACTGGTTAAAATTTTTGGTGGTTTCTTGTTCAGTCCATAGGCCTACATCATGTGGCAAACCGGTGAGCATGTGGCTCTATTAGTATAGGAGATACCTGAAAACATATCACACTTTTCATCATAGTGCTTTTACCAATGCATAAAATGCATGGAGAAGTCATATCGAATGACTGGTCCTCAGTGTTGTGAGAACGATGACTGGTTAAAATTTTTGGTGGTTTCTTGTTCAGTCCATAGGCCTACATCATGTGGCAAACCGGTGAGCATGTGGCTCTATTAGTATAGGAGATACCTGAAAACATATCACACTTTTCATCATAGTGCTTTTACCAATGCATAAAATGCATGGAGAAGTCATTTCGAATGACTGGTCCTCAGTGTTGTGAGAACGATGACTGGTTAAAATTTTTGGTGGTTTCTTGTTCAGTCCATAGGCCTACATCATGTGGCAAACCGGTGAGCATGTGGCTCTATTAGTATAGGAGATACCTGAAAACATATCACACTTTTCATCATAGTGCTTTTACCAATGCATAAAATGCATGGAGAAGTCATTTCGAATGACTGGTCCTCAGTGTTGTGAGAACGATGACTGGTTAAAATTTTTGGTGGTTTCTTGTTCAGTCCATAGGCCTACATCATGTGGCAAACCGGTGAGCATGTGGCTCTATTAGTATAGGAGATACCTGAAAACATATCACACTTTTCATCATAGTGCTTTTACCAATGCATAAAATGCATGGAGAAGTCATTTCGAATGACTGGTCCTCAGTGTTGTGAGAACGATGACTGGTTAAAATTTTTGGTGGTTTCCTGTTCAGTCCATAGGCCTACATCATGTGGCAAACCGGTGAGCATGTGGCTCTATTAGTATAGGAGATACCTGAAAACATATCACACTTTTCATCATAGTGCTTTTACCAATGCATAAAATGCATGGAGAAGTCATTTCGAATGACTGGTCCTCAGTGTTGTGAGAACGATGACTGGTTAAAATTTTTGGTGGTTTCTTGTTCAGTCCATAGGCCTACATCATGTGGCAAACCGGTGAGCATGTGGCTCTATTAGTATAGGAGATACCTGAAAACATATCACACTTTTCATCATAGTGCTTTTACCAATGCATAAAATGCATGGAGAAGTCATTTCGAATGACTGGTCCTCAGTGTTGTGAGAACGATGACTGGTTAAAATTTTTGGTGGTTTCTTGTTCAGTCCATAGGCCTACATCATGTGGCAAACCGGTGAGCATGTGGCTCTATTAGTATAGGAGATACCTGAAAACATATCACACTTTTCATCATAGTGCTTTTACCAATGCATAAAATGCATGGAGAAGTCATTTCGAATGACTGGTCCTCAGTGTTGTGAGAACGATGACTGGTTAAAATTTTTGGTGGTTTCTTGTTCAGTCCATAGGCCTACATCATGTGGCAAACCGGTGAGCATGTGGCTCTATTAGTATAGGAGATACCTGAAAACATATCACACTTTTCATCATAGTGCTTTTACCAATGCAGAAAATGCATGGAGAAGTCATTTCGAATGACTGGTCCTCAGTGTTGTGAGAATGATGACTGGTTAAAATTTTTGGTGGTTTCTTGTTCAGTCCATAGGCCTACATCATGTGGCAAACCGGTGAGCATGTGGCTCTATTAGTATAGGAGATACCTGAAAACATATCACACTTTTCATCATAGTGCTTTTACCAATGCATAAAATGCATGGAGAAGTCATTTCGAATGACTGGTCCTCAGTGTTGTGAGAATGATGACTGGTTAAAATTTTTGGTGGTTTCTTGTTCAGTCCATAGGCCTACATCATGTGGCAAACCGGTGAGCATGTGGCTCTATTAGTATAGGAGATACCTGAAAACATATCACACTTTTCATCATTGTGCTTTTACCAATGCATAAAATGCATGGAGAAATCATTTCGAATGACTGGTCCTCAGTGTTGTTAGAACGATGACTGGTTAAAATTTTTGGTGGTTTCTTGTTCAGTCCATAGGCCTACATCATGTGGCAAACCGGTGAGCATGTGGCTCTATTAGTATAGGAGATACCTGAAAACATATCACACTTTTCATCATAGTGCTTTTACCAATGCATAAAATGCATGGAGAAGTCAATTCGAATGACTGGTCCTCAGTGTTGTGAGAACGATGACTGGTTAAAATTTTTGGTGGTTTCTTGTTCAGTCCATGGGCCTACATCATGTGGCAAACCGGTGAGCATGTGACTCTATTAGTATAGGAGATACCTGAAAACATATCACACTTTTCATCATAGTGCTTTTACCAATGCATAAAATGCATGGAGAAGTCAATTCGAATGACTGGTCCTCAGTGTTGTGAGAACGATGACTGGTTAAAATTTTTGGTGGTTTCTTGTTCAGTCCATGGGCCTACATCATGTGGCAAACCGGTGAGCATGTGGCTCTATTAGTATAGGAGATACCTGAAAACATATCACACTTTTCATCATAGTGCTTTTACCAATGCATAAAATGCATGGAGAAGTCATTTCGAATGACTGGTCCTCAGTGTTGTTAGAACGATGACTGGTTAAAATTTTTGGTGGTTTCTTGTTCAGTCCATAGGCCTACATCATGTGGCAAACCGGTGAGCATGTGGCTCTATTAGTATAGGAGATACCTGAAAACATATCACACTTTTCATCATAGTGCTTTTACCAATGCATAAAATGCATGGAGAAGTCAATTCGAATGACTGGTCCTCAGTGTTGTGAGAACGATGACTGGTTAAAATTTTTGGTGGTTTCTTGTTCAGTCCATGGGCCTACATCATGTGGCAAACCGGTGAGCATGTGACTCTATTAGTATAGGAGATACCTGAAAACATATCACACTTTTCATCATAGTGCTTTTACCAATGCATAAAATGCATGGAGAAGTCAATTCGAATGACTGGTCCTCAGTGTTGTGAGAACGATGACTGGTTAAAATTTTTGGTGGTTTCTTGTTCAGTCCATGGGCCTACATCATGTGGCAAACCGGTGAGCATGTGGCTCTATTAGTATAGGAGATACCTGAAAACATATCACACTTTTCATCATAGTGCTTTTACCAATGCATAAAATGCATGGAGAAGTCATTTCGAATGACTGGTCCTCAGTGTTGTGAGAATGATGACTGGTTAAAATTTTTGGTGGTTTCTTGTTCAGTCCATAGGCCTACATCATGTGGCAAACCGGTGAGCATGTGGCTCTATTAGTATAGGAGATACCTGAAAACATATCACACTTTTCATCATAGTGCTTTTACCAATGCATAAAATGCATGGAGAAGTCATTTCGAATGACTGGTCCTCAGTGTTGTGAGAACGATGACTGGTTAAAATTTTTGGTGGTTTCTTGTTCAGTCCATAGGCCTACATCATGTGGCAAACCGGTGAGCATGTGGCTCTATTAGTATAGGAGATACCTGAAAACATATCACACTTTTCATCATAGTGCTTTTACCAATGCATAAAATGCATGGAGAAGTCATTTCGAATGACTGGTCCTCAGTGTTGTGAGAACGATGACTGGTTAAAATTTTTGGTGGTTTCTTGTTCAGTCCATAGGCCTACATCATGTGGCAAACCGGTGAGCATGTGGCTCTATTAGTATAGGAGATACCTGAAAACATATCACACTTTTCATCATAGTGCTTTTACCAATGCATAAAATGCATGGAGAAGTCATTTCGAATGACTGGTCCTCAGTGTTGTGAGAACGATGACTGGTTAAAATTTTTGGTGGTTTCTTGTTCAGTCCATAGGCCTACATCATGTGGCAAACCGGTGAGCATGTGGCTCTATTAGTATAGGAGATACCTGAAAACATATCACACTTTTCATCATAGTGCTTTTACCAATGCATAAAATGCATGGAGAAGTCATTTCGAATGACTGGTCCTCAGTGTTGTGAGAACGATGACTGGTTAAAATTTTTGGTGGTTTCTTGTTCAGTCCATAGGCCTACATCATGTGGCAAACCGGTGAGCATGTGGCTCTATTAGTATAGGAGATACCTGAAAACATATCACACTTTTCATCATAGTGCTTTTACCAATGCATAAAATGCATGGAGAAGTCATTTCGAATGACTGGTCCTCAGTGTTGTGAGAACGATGACTGGTTAAAATTTTTGGTGGTTTCTTGTTCAGTCCATAGGCCTACATCATGTGGCAAACCGGTGAGCATGTGGCTCTATTAGTATAGGAGATACCTGAAAACATATCACACTTTTCATCATAGTGCTTTTACCAATGTATAAAATGCATGGAGAAGTCATTTCGAATGACTGGTCCTCAGTGTTGTGAGAACGATGACTGGTTAAAATTTTTGGTGGTTTCTTGTTCAGTCCATAAGCCTACATCATGTGGCAAACCGGTGAGCATGTGGCTCTATTAGTATAGGAGATACCTGAAAACATATCACACTTTTCATCATAGTGCTTTTACCAATGCATAAAATGCATGGAGAAGCCATTTCGAATGACTGGTCCTCAGTGTTGTGAGAACGATGACTGGTTAAAATTTTTGGTGGTTTCTTGTTCAGTCCATAGGCCTACATCATGTGGCAAACCGGTGAGCATGTGGCTCTATTAGTATAGGAGATACCTGAAAACATATCACACTTTTCATCATAGTGCTTTTACCAATGCAGAAAATGCATGGAGAAGTCATTTCGAATGACTGGTCCTCAGTGTTGTGAGAATGATGACTGGTTAAAATTTTTGGTGGTTTCTTGTTCAGTCCATAGGCCTACATCATGTGGCAAACCGGTGAGCATGTGGCTCTATTAGTATAGGAGATACCTGAAAACATATCACACTTTTCATCATAGTGCTTTTACCAATGCATAAAATGCATGGAGAAGTCATTTCGAATGACTGGTCCTCAGTGTTGTGAGAACGATGACTGGTTAAAATTTTTGGTGGTTTCTTGTTCAGTCCATAGGCCTACATCATGTGGCAAACCGGTGAGCATGTGGCTCTATTAGTATAGGAGATACCTGAAAACATATCACACTTTTCATCATAGTGCTTTTACCAATGCATAAAATGCATGGAGAAGTCATTTCGAATGACTGGTCCTCAGTGTTGTGAGAACGATGACTGGTTAAAATTTTTGGTGGTTTCTTGTTCAGTCCATAGGCCTACATCATGTGGCAAACCGGTGAGCATGTGGCTCTATTAGTATAGGAGATACCTGAAAACATATCACACTTTTCATCATAGTGCTTTTACCAATGCATAAAATGCATGGAGAAGTCATTTCGAATGACTGGTCCTCAGTGTTGTGAGTACGATGACTGGTTAAAATTTTTGGTGGTTTCTTGTTCAGTCCATAGGCCTACATCATGTGGCAAACCGGTGAGCATGTGGCTCTATTAGTATAGGAGATACCTGAAAACATATCACACTTTTCATCATAGTGCTTTTACCAATGCATAAAATGCATGGAGAAGTCATATCGAATGACTGGTCCTCAGTGTTGTGAGAACGATGACTGGTTAAAATTTTTGGTGGTTTCTTGTTCAGTCCATAGGCCTACATCATGTGGCAAACCGGTGAGCATGTGGCTCTATTAGTATAGGAGATACCTGAAAACATATCACACTTTTCATCATAGTGCTTTTACCAATGCATAAAATGCATGGAGAAGTCATTTCGAATGACTGGTCCTCAGTGTTGTGAGAATGATGACTGGTTAAAATTTTTGGTGGTTTCTTGTTCAGTCCATAGGCCTACATCATGTGGCAAACCGGTGAGCATGTGGCTCTATTAGTATAGGAGATACCTGAAAACATATCACACTTTTCATCATAGTGCTTTTACCAATGCATAAAATGCATGGAGAAGTCAATTCGAATGACTGGTCCTCAGTGTTGTGAGAACGATGGCTGGTTAAAATTTTTGGTGGTTTCTTGTTCAGTCCATGGGCCTACATCATGTGGCAAACCGGTGAGCATGTGACTCTATTAGTATAGCAGATACCTGAAAACATATCACACTTTTCATCATAGTGCTTTTACCAATGCATAAAATGCATGGAGAAGTCAATTCGAATGACTGGTCCTCAGTGTTGTGAGAACGATGACTGGTTAAAATTTTTGGTGGTTTCTTGTTCAGTCCATGGGCCTACATCATGTGGCAAACCGGTGAGCATGTGGCTCTATTAGTATAGGAGATACCTGAAAACATATCACACTTTTCATCATAGTGCTTTTACCAATGCATAAAATGCATGGAGAAGTCATTTCGAATGACTGGTCCTCAGTGTTGTGAGAATGATGACTGGTTAAAATTTTTGGTGGTTTCTTGTTCAGTCCATAGGCCTACATCATGTGGCAAACCGGTGAGCATGTGGCTCTATTAGTATAGGAGATACCTGAAAACATATCACACTTTTCATCATAGTGCTTTTACCAATGCATAAAATGCATGGAGAAGTCATTTCGAATGACTGGTCCTCAGTGTTGTGAGAACGATGACTGGTTAAAATTTTTGGTGGTTTCTTGTTCAGTCCATAGGCCTACATCATGTGGCAAACCGGTGAGCATGTGGCTCTATTAGTATAGGAGATACCTGAAAACATATCACACTTTTCATCATAGTGCTTTTACCAATGCATAAAATGCATGGAGAAGTCATTTCGAATGACTGGTCCTCAGTGTTGTGAGAACGATGACTGGTTAAAATTTTTGGTGGTTTCTTGTTCAGTCCATAGGCCTACATCATGTGGCAAACCGGTGAGCATGTGGCTCTATTAGTATAGGAGATACCTGAAAACATATCACACTTTTCATCATAGTGCTTTTACCAATGCATAAAATGCATGGAGAAGTCATTTCGAATGACTGGTCCTCAGTGTTGTGAGAACGATGACTGGTTAAAATTTTTGGTGGTTTCTTGTTCAGTCCATAGGCCTACATCATGTGGCAAACCGGTGAGCATGTGGCTCTATTAGTATAGGAGATACCTGAAAACATATCACACTTTTCATCATAGTGCTTTTACCAATGCATAAAATGCATGGAGAAGTCATTTCGAATGACTGGTCCTCAGTGTTGTGAGAACGATGACTGGTTAAAATTTTTGGTGGTTTCTTGTTCAGTCCATAGGCCTACATCATGTGGCAAACCGGTGAGCATGTGGCTCTATTAGTATAGGAGATACCTGAAAACATCACACTTTTCATCATAGTGCTTTTACCAATGCATAAAATGCATGGAGAAGTCATTTCGAATGACTGGTCCTCAGTGTTGTGAGAACGATGACTGGTTAAAATTTTTGGTGGTTTCTTGTTCAGTCCATAGGCCTACATCATGTGGCAAACCGGTGAGCATGTGGCTCTATTAGTATAGGAGATACCTGAAAACATATCACACTTTTCATCATAGTGCTTTTACCAATGCATAAAATGCATGGAGAAGTCAATTCGAATGACTGGTCCTCAGTGTTGTGAGAACGATGGCTGGTTAAAATTTTTGGTGGTTTCTTGTTCAGTCCATGGGCCTACATCATGTGGCAAACCGGTGAGCATGTGACTCTATTAGTATAGCAGATACCTGAAAACATATCACACTTTTCATCATAGTGCTTTTACCAATGCATAAAATGCATGGAGAAGTCAATTCGAATGACTGGTCCTCAGTGTTGTGAGAACGATGACTGGTTAAAATTTTTGGTGGTTTCTTGTTCAGTCCATGGGCCTACATCATGTGGCAAACCGGTGAGCATGTGGCTCTATTAGTATAGGAGATACCTGAAAACATATCACACTTTTCATCATAGTGCTTTTACCAATGCATAAAATGCATGGAGAAGTCATTTCGAATGACTGGTCCTCAGTGTTGTGAGAATGATGACTGGTTAAAATTTTTGGTGGTTTCTTGTTCAGTCCATAGGCCTACATCATGTGGCAAACCGGTGAGCATGTGGCTCTATTAGTATAGGAGATACCTGAAAACATATCACACTTTTCATCATAGTGCTTTTACCAATGCATAAAATGCATGGAGAAGTCATTTCGAATGACTGGTCCTCAGTGTTGTGAGAACGATGACTGGTTAAAATTTTTGGTGGTTTCTTGTTCAGTCCATAGGCCTACATCATGTGGCAAACCGGTGAGCATGTGGCTCTATTAGTATAGGAGATACCTGAAAACATATCACACTTTTCATCATAGTGCTTTTACCAATGCATAAAATGCATGGAGAAGTCATTTCGAATGACTGGTCCTCAGTGTTGTGAGAACGATGACTGGTTAAAATTTTTGGTGGTTTCTTGTTCAGTCCATAGGCCTACATCATGTGGCAAACCGGTGAGCATGTGGCTCTATTAGTATAGGAGATACCTGAAAACATATCACACTTTTCATCATAGTGCTTTTACCAATGCATAAAATGCATGGAGAAGTCATTTCGAATGACTGGTCCTCAGTGTTGTGAGAACGATGACTGGTTAAAATTTTTGGTGGTTTCTTGTTCAGTCCATAGGCCTACATCATGTGGCAAACCGGTGAGCATGTGGCTCTATTAGTATAGGAGATACCTGAAAACATATCACACTTTTCATCATAGTGCTTTTACCAATGCATAAAATGCATGGAGAAGTCATTTCGAATGACTGGTCCTCAGTGTTGTGAGAACGATGACTGGTTAAAATTTTTGGTGGTTTCTTGTTCAGTCCATAGGCCTACATCATGTGGCAAACCGGTGAGCATGTGGCTCTATTAGTATAGGAGATACCTGAAAACATATCACACTTTTCATCATAGTGCTTTTACCAATGCATAAAATGCATGGAGAAGTCATTTCGAATGACTGGTCCTCAGTGTTGTGAGAACGATGACTGGTTAAAATTTTTGGTGGTTTCTTGTTCAGTCCATAGGCCTACATCATGTGGCAAACCGGTGAGCATGTGGCTCTATTAGTATAGGAGATACCTGAAAACATATCACACTTTTCATCATAGTGCTTTTACCAATGCATAAAATGCATGGAGAAGTCATTTCGAATGACTGGTCCTCAGTGTTGTGAGTACGATGACTGGTTAAAATTTTTGGTGGTTTCTTGTTCAGTCCATAGGCCTACATCATGTGGCAAACCGGTGAGCATGTGGCTCTATTAGTATAGGAGATACCTGAAAACATATCACACTTTTCATCATAGTGCTTTTACCAATGCATAAAATGCATGGAGAAGTCATATCGAATGACTGGTCCTCAGTGTTGTGAGAACGATGACTGGTTAAAATTTTTGGTGGTTTCTTGTTCAGTCCATAGGCCTACATCATGTGGCAAACCGGTGAGCATGTGGCTCTATTAGTATAGGAGATACCTGAAAACATATCACACTTTTCATCATAGTGCTTTTACCAATGCATAAAATGCATGGAGAAGTCATTTCGAATGACTGGTCCTCAGTGTTGTGAGAACGATGACTGGTTAAAATTTTTGGTGGTTTCTTGTTCAGTCCATGGGCCTACATCATGTGGCAAACCGGTGAGCATGTGGCTCTATTAGTATAGGAGATACCTGAAAACATATCACACTTTTCATCATAGTGCTTTTACCAATGCATAAAATGCATGGAGAAGTCATTTCGAATGACTGGTCCTCAGTGTTGTGAGAACGATGACTGGTTAAAATTTTTGGTGGTTTCTTGTTCAGTCCATAGGCCTACATCATGTGGCAAACCGGTGAGCATGTGGCTCTATTAGTATAGGAGATACCTGAAAACATATCACACTTTTCATCATAGTGCTTTTACCAATGCATAAAATGCATGGAGAAGTCATTTCGAATGACTAGTCCTCAGTGTTGTGAGAACGATGACTGGTTAAAATTTTTGGTGGTTTCTTGTTCAGTCCATAGGCCTACATCATGTGGCAAACCGGTGAGCATGTGGCTCTATTAGTATAGGAGATACCTGAAAACATATCACACTTTTCATCATAGTGCTTTTACCAATGCATAAAATGCATGGAGAAGTCATTTCGAATGACTGGTCCTCAGTGTTGTGAGAACGATGACTGGTTAAAATTTTTGGTGGTTTCTTGTTCAGTCCATAGGCCTACATCATGTGGCAAACCGGTGAGCATGTGGCTCTATTAGTATAGGAGATACCTGAAAACATATCACACTTTTCATCATAGTGCTTTTACCAATGCATAAAATGCATGGAGAAGTCATTTCGAATGACTGGTCCTCAGTGTTGTGAGAACGATGACTGGTTAAAATTTTTGGTGGTTTCTTGTTCAGTCCATAGGCCTACATCATGTGGCAAACCGGTGAGCATGTGGCTCTATTAGTATAGGAGATACCTGAAAACATATCACACTTTTCATCATAGTGCTTTTACCAATGCATAAAATGCATGGAGAAGTCATTTCGAATGACTGGTCCTCAGTGTTGTGAGTACGATGACTGGTTAAAATTTTTGGTGGTTTCTTGTTCAGTCCATAGGCCTACATCATGTGGCAAACCGGTGAGCATGTGGCTCTATTAGTATAGGAGATACCTGAAAACATATCACACTTTTCATCATAGTGCTTTTACCAATGCATAAAATGCATGGAGAAGTCATATCGAATGACTGGTCCTCAGTGTTGTGAGAACGATGACTGGTTAAAATTTTTGGTGGTTTCTTGTTCAGTCCATAGGCCTACATCATGTGGCAAACCGGTGAGCATGTGGCTCTATTAATATAGGAGATACCTGAAAACATATCACACTTTTCATCATAGTGCTTTTACCAATGCATAAAATGCATGGAGAAGTCATTTCGAATGACTGGTCCTCAGTGTTGTGAGAACGATGACTGGTTAAAATTTTTGGTGGTTTCTTGTTCAGTCCATGGGCCTACATCATGTGGCAAACCGGTGAGCATGTGGCTCTATTAGTATAGGAGATACCTGAAAACATATCACACTTTTCATCATAGTGCTTTTACCAATGCATAAAATGCATGGAGAAGTCATTTCGAATGACTGGTCCTCAGTGTTGTGAGAACGATGACTGGTTAAAATTTTTGGTGGTTTCTTGTTCAGTCCATAGGCCTACATCATGTGGCAAACCGGTGAGCATGTGGCTCTATTAGTATAGGAGATACCTGAAAACATATCACACTTTTCATCATAGTGCTTTTACCAATGCATAAAATGCATGGAGAAGTCATTTCGAATGACTGGTCCTCAGTGTTGTGAGAACGATGACTGGTTAAAATTTTTGGTGGTTTCTTGTTCAGTCCATAGGCCTACATCATGTGGCAAACCGGTGAGCATGTGGCTCTATTAGTATAGGAGATACCTGAAAACATATCACACTTTTCATCATAGTGCTTTTACCAATGCATAAAATGCATGGAGAAGTCATTTCGAATGACTGGTCCTCAGTGTTGTGAGAACGATGACTGGTTAAAATTTTTGGTGGTTTCTTGTTCAGTCCATAGGCCTACATCATGTGGCAAACCGGTGAGCATGTGGCTCTATTAGTATAGGAGATACCTGAAAACATATCACACTTTTCATCATAGTGCTTTTACCAATGCATAAAATGCATGGAGAAGTCATTTCGAATGACTGGTCCTCAGTGTTGTGAGAACGATGACTGGTTAAAATTTTTGGTGGTTTCTTGTTCAGTCCATAGGCCTACATCATGTGGCAAACCGGTGAGCATGTGGCTCTATTAGTATAGGAGATACCTGAAAACATATCACACTTTTCATCATAGTGCTTTTACCAATGCATAAAATGCATGGAGAAGTCATTTCGAATGACTGGTCCTCAGTGTTGTGAGAACGATGACTGGTTAAAATTTTTGGTGGTTTCTTGTTCAGTCCATAGGCCTACATCATGTGGCAAACCGGTGAGCATGTGGCTCTATTAGTATAGGAGATACCTGAAAACATATCACACTTTTCATCATAGTGCTTTTACCAATGCATAAAATGCATGGAGAAGTCATTTCGAATGACTGGTCCTCAGTGTTGTGAGAACGATGACTGGTTAAAATTTTTGGTGGTTTCTTGTTCAGTCCATAGGCCTACATCATGTGGCAAACCGGTGAGCATGTGGCTCTATTAGTATAGGAGATACCTGAAAACATATCACACTTTTCATCATAGTGCTTTTACCAATGCATAAAATGCATGGAGAAGTCATTTCGAATGACTGGTCCTCAGTGTTGTGAGAACGATGACTGGTTAAAATTTTTGGTGGTTTCTTGTTCAGTCCATAGGCCTACATCATGTGGCAAACCGGTGAGCATGTGGCTCTATTAGTATAGGAGATACCTGAAAACATATCACACTTTTCATCATAGTGCTTTTACCAATGCAGAAAATGCATGGAGAAGTCATTTCGAATGACTGGTCCTCAGTGTTGTGAGAATGATGACTGGTTAAAATTTTTGGTGGTTTCTTGTTCAGTCCATAGGCCTACATCATGTGGCAAACCGGTGAGCATGTGGCTCTATTAGTATAGGAGATACCTGAAAACATATCACACTTTTCATCATAGTGCTTTTACCAATGCATAAAATGCATGGAGAAGTCATTTCGAATGACTGGTCCTCAGTGTTGTGAGAATGATGACTGGTTAAAATTTTTGGTGGTTTCTTGTTCAGTCCATAGGCCTACATCATGTGGCAAACCGGTGAGCATGTGGCTCTATTAGTATAGGAGATACCTGAAAACATATCACACTTTTCATCATTGTGCTTTTACCAATGCATAAAATGCATGGAGAAGTCATTTCGAATGACTGGTCCTCAGTGTTGTTAGAACGATGACTGGTTAAAATTTTTGGTGGTTTCTTGTTCAGTCCATAGGCCTACATCATGTGGCAAACCGGTGAGCATGTGGCTCTATTAGTATAGGAGATACCTGAAAACATATCACACTTTTCATCATAGTGCTTTTACCAATGCATAAAATGCATGGAGAAGTCAATTCGAATGACTGGTCCTCAGTGTTGTGAGAACGATGACTGGTTAAAATTTTTGGTGGTTTCTTGTTCAGTCCATGGGCCTACATCATGTGGCAAACCGGTGAGCATGTGACTCTATTAGTATAGGAGATACCTGAAAACATATCACACTTTTCATCATAGTGCTTTTACCAATGCATAAAATGCATGGAGAAGTCAATTCGAATGACTGGTCCTCAGTGTTGTGAGAACGATGACTGGTTAAAATTTTTGGTGGTTTCTTGTTCAGTCCATGGGCCTACATCATGTGGCAAACCGGTGAGCATGTGGCTCTATTAGTATAGGAGATACCTGAAAACATATCACACTTTTCATCATAGTGCTTTTACCAATGCATAAAATGCATGGAGAAGTCATTTCGAATGACTGGTCCTCAGTGTTGTTAGAACGATGACTGGTTAAAATTTTTGGTGGTTTCTTGTTCAGTCCATAGGCCTACATCATGTGGCAAACCGGTGAGCATGTGGCTCTATTAGTATAGGAGATACCTGAAAACATATCACACTTTTCATCATAGTGCTTTTACCAATGCATAAAATGCATGGAGAAGTCAATTCGAATGACTGGTCCTCAGTGTTGTGAGAACGATGACTGGTTAAAATTTTTGGTGGTTTCTTGTTCAGTCCATGGGCCTACATCATGTGGCAAACCGGTGAGCATGTGACTCTATTAGTATAGGAGATACCTGAAAACATATCACACTTTTCATCATAGTGCTTTTACCAATGCATAAAATGCATGGAGAAGTCAATTCGAATGACTGGTCCTCAGTGTTGTGAGAACGATGACTGGTTAAAATTTTTGGTGGTTTCTTGTTCAGTCCATGGGCCTACATCATGTGGCAAACCGGTGAGCATGTGGCTCTATTAGTATAGGAGATACCTGAAAACATATCACACTTTTCATCATAGTGCTTTTACCAATGCATAAAATGCATGGAGAAGTCATTTCGAATGACTGGTCCTCAGTGTTGTGAGAATGATGACTGGTTAAAATTTTTGGTGGTTTCTTGTTCAGTCCATAGGCCTACATCATGTGGCAAACCGGTGAGCATGTGGCTCTATTAGTATAGGAGATACCTGAAAACATATCACACTTTTCATCATAGTGCTTTTACCAATGCATAAAATGCATGGAGAAGTCATTTCGAATGACTGGTCCTCAGTGTTGTGAGAACGATGACTGGTTAAAATTTTTGGTGGTTTCTTGTTCAGTCCATAGGCCTACATCATGTGGCAAACCGGTGAGCATGTGGCTCTATTAGTATAGGAGATACCTGAAAACATATCACACTTTTCATCATAGTGCTTTTACCAATGCATAAAATGCATGGAGAAGTCATTTCGAATGACTGGTCCTCAGTGTTGTGAGAACGATGACTGGTTAAAATTTTTGGTGGTTTCTTGTTCAGTCCATAGGCCTACATCATGTGGCAAACCGGTGAGCATGTGGCTCTATTAGTATAGGAGATACCTGAAAACATATCACACTTTTCATCATAGTGCTTTTACCAATGCATAAAATGCATGGAGAAGTCATTTCGAATGACTGGTCCTCAGTGTTGTGAGAACGATGACTGGTTAAAATTTTTGGTGGTTTCTTGTTCAGTCCATAGGCCTACATCATGTGGCAAACCGGTGAGCATGTGGCTCTATTAGTATAGGAGATACCTGAAAACATATCACACTTTTCATCATAGTGCTTTTACCAATGCATAAAATGCATGGAGAAGTCATTTCGAATGACTGGTCCTCAGTGTTGTGAGAACGATGACTGGTTAAAATTTTTGGTGGTTTCTTGTTCAGTCCATAGGCCTACATCATGTGGCAAACCGGTGAGCATGTGGCTCTATTAGTATAGGAGATACCTGAAAACATATCACACTTTTCATCATAGTGCTTTTACCAATGCATAAAATGCATGGAGAAGTCATTTCGAATGACTGGTCCTCAGTGTTGTGAGAACGATGACTGGTTAAAATTTTTGGTGGTTTCTTGTTCAGTCCATAGGCCTACATCATGTGGCAAACCGGTGAGCATGTGGCTCTATTAGTATAGGAGATACCTGAAAACATATCACACTTTTCATCATAGTGCTTTTACCAATGTATAAAATGCATGGAGAAGTCATTTCGAATGACTGGTCCTCAGTGTTGTGAGAACGATGACTGGTTAAAATTTTTGGTGGTTTCTTGTTCAGTCCATAAGCCTACATCATGTGGCAAACCGGTGAGCATGTGGCTCTATTAGTATAGGAGATACCTGAAAACATATCACACTTTTCATCATAGTGCTTTTACCAATGCATAAAATGCATGGAGAAGCCATTTCGAATGACTGGTCCTCAGTGTTGTGAGAACGATGACTGGTTAAAATTTTTGGTGGTTTCTTGTTCAGTCCATAGGCCTACATCATGTGGCAAACCGGTGAGCATGTGGCTCTATTAGTATAGGAGATACCTGAAAACATATCACACTTTTCATCATAGTGCTTTTACCAATGCAGAAAATGCATGGAGAAGTCATTTCGAATGACTGGTCCTCAGTGTTGTGAGAATGATGACTGGTTAAAATTTTTGGTGGTTTCTTGTTCAGTCCATAGGCCTACATCATGTGGCAAACCGGTGAGCATGTGGCTCTATTAGTATAGGAGATACCTGAAAACATATCACACTTTTCATCATAGTGCTTTTACCAATGCATAAAATGCATGGAGAAGTCATTTCGAATGACTGGTCCTCAGTGTTGTGAGAACGATGACTGGTTAAAATTTTTGGTGGTTTCTTGTTCAGTCCATAGGCCTACATCATGTGGCAAACCGGTGAGCATGTGGCTCTATTAGTATAGGAGATACCTGAAAACATATCACACTTTTCATCATAGTGCTTTTACCAATGCATAAAATGCATGGAGAAGTCATTTCGAATGACTGGTCCTCAGTGTTGTGAGAACGATGACTGGTTAAAATTTTTGGTGGTTTCTTGTTCAGTCCATAGGCCTACATCATGTGGCAAACCGGTGAGCATGTGGCTCTATTAGTATAGGAGATACCTGAAAACATATCACACTTTTCATCATAGTGCTTTTACCAATGCATAAAATGCATGGAGAAGTCATTTCGAATGACTGGTCCTCAGTGTTGTGAGTACGATGACTGGTTAAAATTTTTGGTGGTTTCTTGTTCAGTCCATAGGCCTACATCATGTGGCAAACCGGTGAGCATGTGGCTCTATTAGTATAGGAGATACCTGAAAACATATCACACTTTTCATCATAGTGCTTTTACCAATGCATAAAATGCATGGAGAAGTCATATCGAATGACTGGTCCTCAGTGTTGTGAGAACGATGACTGGTTAAAATTTTTGGTGGTTTCTTGTTCAGTCCATAGGCCTACATCATGTGGCAAACCGGTGAGCATGTGGCTCTATTAGTATAGGAGATACCTGAAAACATATCACACTTTTCATCATAGTGCTTTTACCAATGCATAAAATGCATGGAGAAGTCATTTCGAATGACTGGTCCTCAGTGTTGTGAGAATGATGACTGGTTAAAATTTTTGGTGGTTTCTTGTTCAGTCCATAGGCCTACATCATGTGGCAAACCGGTGAGCATGTGGCTCTATTAGTATAGGAGATACCTGAAAACATATCACACTTTTCATCATAGTGCTTTTACCAATGCATAAAATGCATGGAGAAGTCAATTCGAATGACTGGTCCTCAGTGTTGTGAGAACGATGGCTGGTTAAAATTTTTGGTGGTTTCTTGTTCAGTCCATGGGCCTACATCATGTGGCAAACCGGTGAGCATGTGACTCTATTAGTATAGCAGATACCTGAAAACATATCACACTTTTCATCATAGTGCTTTTACCAATGCATAAAATGCATGGAGAAGTCAATTCGAATGACTGGTCCTCAGTGTTGTGAGAACGATGACTGGTTAAAATTTTTGGTGGTTTCTTGTTCAGTCCATGGGCCTACATCATGTGGCAAACCGGTGAGCATGTGGCTCTATTAGTATAGGAGATACCTGAAAACATATCACACTTTTCATCATAGTGCTTTTACCAATGCATAAAATGCATGGAGAAGTCATTTCGAATGACTGGTCCTCAGTGTTGTGAGAATGATGACTGGTTAAAATTTTTGGTGGTTTCTTGTTCAGTCCATAGGCCTACATCATGTGGCAAACCGGTGAGCATGTGGCTCTATTAGTATAGGAGATACCTGAAAACATATCACACTTTTCATCATAGTGCTTTTACCAATGCATAAAATGCATGGAGAAGTCATTTCGAATGACTGGTCCTCAGTGTTGTGAGAACGATGACTGGTTAAAATTTTTGGTGGTTTCTTGTTCAGTCCATAGGCCTACATCATGTGGCAAACCGGTGAGCATGTGGCTCTATTAGTATAGGAGATACCTGAAAACATATCACACTTTTCATCATAGTGCTTTTACCAATGCATAAAATGCATGGAGAAGTCATTTCGAATGACTGGTCCTCAGTGTTGTGAGAACGATGACTGGTTAAAATTTTTGGTGGTTTCTTGTTCAGTCCATAGGCCTACATCATGTGGCAAACCGGTGAGCATGTGGCTCTATTAGTATAGGAGATACCTGAAAACATATCACACTTTTCATCATAGTGCTTTTACCAATGCATAAAATGCATGGAGAAGTCATTTCGAATGACTGGTCCTCAGTGTTGTGAGAACGATGACTGGTTAAAATTTTTGGTGGTTTCTTGTTCAGTCCATAGGCCTACATCATGTGGCAAACCGGTGAGCATGTGGCTCTATTAGTATAGGAGATACCTGAAAACATATCACACTTTTCATCATAGTGCTTTTACCAATGCATAAAATGCATGGAGAAGTCATTTCGAATGACTGGTCCTCAGTGTTGTGAGAACGATGACTGGTTAAAATTTTTGGTGGTTTCTTGTTCAGTCCATAGGCCTACATCATGTGGCAAACCGGTGAGCATGTGGCTCTATTAGTATAGGAGATACCTGAAAACATATCACACTTTTCATCATAGTGCTTTTACCAATGCATAAAATGCATGGAGAAGTCATTTCGAATGACTGGTCCTCAGTGTTGTGAGAACGATGACTGGTTAAAATTTTTGGTGGTTTCTTGTTCAGTCCATAGGCCTACATCATGTGGCAAACCGGTGAGCATGTGGCTCTATTAGTATAGGAGATACCTGAAAACATATCACACTTTTCATCATAGTGCTTTTACCAATGCATAAAATGCATGGAGAAGTCATTTCGAATGACTGGTCCTCAGTGTTGTGAGTACGATGACTGGTTAAAATTTTTGGTGGTTTCTTGTTCAGTCCATAGGCCTACATCATGTGGCAAACCGGTGAGCATGTGGCTCTATTAGTATAGGAGATACCTGAAAACATATCACACTTTTCATCATAGTGCTTTTACCAATGCATAAAATGCATGGAGAAGTCATATCGAATGACTGGTCCTCAGTGTTGTGAGAACGATGACTGGTTAAAATTTTTGGTGGTTTCTTGTTCAGTCCATAGGCCTACATCATGTGGCAAACCGGTGAGCATGTGGCTCTATTAGTATAGGAGATACCTGAAAACATATCACACTTTTCATCATAGTGCTTTTACCAATGCATAAAATGCATGGAGAAGTCATTTCGAATGACTGGTCCTCAGTGTTGTGAGAACGATGACTGGTTAAAATTTTTGGTGGTTTCTTGTTCAGTCCATGGGCCTACATCATGTGGCAAACCGGTGAGCATGTGGCTCTATTAGTATAGGAGATACCTGAAAACATATCACACTTTTCATCATAGTGCTTTTACCAATGCATAAAATGCATGGAGAAGTCATTTCGAATGACTGGTCCTCAGTGTTGTGAGAACGATGACTGGTTAAAATTTTTGGTGGTTTCTTGTTCAGTCCATAGGCCTACATCATGTGGCAAACCGGTGAGCATGTGGCTCTATTAGTATAGGAGATACCTGAAAACATATCACACTTTTCATCATAGTGCTTTTACCAATGCATAAAATGCATGGAGAAGTCATTTCGAATGACTGGTCCTCAGTGTTGTGAGAACGATGACTGGTTAAAATTTTTGGTGGTTTCTTGTTCAGTCCATAGGCCTACATCATGTGGCAAACCGGTGAGCATGTGGCTCTATTAGTATAGGAGATACCTGAAAACATATCACACTTTTCATCATAGTGCTTTTACCAATGCATAAAATGCATGGAGAAGTCATTTCGAATGACTGGTCCTCAGTGTTGTGAGAACGATGACTGGTTAAAATTTTTGGTGGTTTCTTGTTCAGTCCATAGGCCTACATCATGTGGCAAACCGGTGAGCATGTGGCTCTATTAGTATAGGAGATACCTGAAAACATATCACACTTTTCATCATAGTGCTTTTACCAATGCATAAAATGCATGGAGAAGTCATTTCGAATGACTGGTCCTCAGTGTTGTGAGAACGATGACTGGTTAAAATTTTTGGTGGTTTCTTGTTCAGTCCATAGGCCTACATCATGTGGCAAACCGGTGAGCATGTGGCTCTATTAGTATAGGAGATACCTGAAAACATATCACACTTTTCATCATAGTGCTTTTACCAATGCATAAAATGCATGGAGAAGTCATTTCGAATGACTGGTCCTCAGTGTTGTGAGAACGATGACTGGTTAAAATTTTTGGTGGTTTCTTGTTCAGTCCATAGGCCTACATCATGTGGCAAACCGGTGAGCATGTGGCTCTATTAGTATAGGAGATACCTGAAAACATATCACACTTTTCATCATAGTGCTTTTACCAATGCATAAAATGCATGGAGAAGTCATTTCGAATGACTGGTCCTCAGTGTTGTGAGAACGATGACTGGTTAAAATTTTTGGTGGTTTCTTGTTCAGTCCATAGGCCTACATCATGTGGCAAACCGGTGAGCATGTGGCTCTATTAGTATAGGAGATACCTGAAAACATATCACACTTTTCATCATAGTGCTTTTACCAATGCAGAAAATGCATGGAGAAGTCATTTCGAATGACTGGTCCTCAGTGTTGTGAGAATGATGACTGGTTAAAATTTTTGGTGGTTTCTTGTTCAGTCCATAGGCCTACATCATGTGGCAAACCGGTGAGCATGTGGCTCTATTAGTATAGGAGATACCTGAAAACATATCACACTTTTCATCATAGTGCTTTTACCAATGCATAAAATGCATGGAGAAGTCATTTCGAATGACTGGTCCTCAGTGTTGTGAGAATGATGACTGGTTAAAATTTTTGGTGGTTTCTTGTTCAGTCCATAGGCCTACATCATGTGGCAAACCGGTGAGCATGTGGCTCTATTAGTATAGGAGATACCTGAAAACATATCACACTTTTCATCATAGTGCTTTTACCAATGCATAAAATGCATGGAGAAGTCATTTCGAATGACTGGTCCTCAGTGTTGTTAGAACGATGACTGGTTAAAATTTTTGGTGGTTTCTTGTTCAGTCCATAGGCCTACATCATGTGGCAAACCGGTGAGCATGTGGCTCTATTAGTATAGGAGATACCTGAAAACATATCACACTTTTCATCATAGTGCTTTTACCAATGCATAAAATGCATGGAGAAGTCAATTCGAATGACTGGTACTCAGTGTTGTGAGAACGATGACTGGTTAAAATTTTTGGTGGTTTCTTGTTCAGTCCATGGGCCTACATCATGTGGCAAACCGGTGAGCATGTGACTCTATTAGTATAGGAGATACCTGAAAACATATCACACTTTTCATCATAGTGCTTTTACCAATGCATAAAATGCATGGAGAAGTCAATTCGAATGACTGGTCCTCAGTGTTGTGAGAACGATGACTGGTTAAAATTTTTGGTGGTTTCTTGTTCAGTCCATGGGCCTACATCATTGTGGCAAACCGGTGAGCATGTGGCTCTATTAGTATAGGAGATACCTGAAAACATATCACACTTTTCATCATAGTGCTTTTACCAATGCATAAAATGCATGAGAAGTCATTTCGGAATGACTGGTCCTCAGTGTTGTGAGAACGATGACTGGTTAAAATTTTTGGTGGTTTCTTGTTCAGTCCATAGGCCTACATCATGTGGCAAACCGGTGAGCATGTGGCTCTATTAGTATAGGAGATACCTGAAAACATATCACACTTTTCATCATAGTGCTTTTACCAATGCATAAAATGCATGGAGAAGTCATTTCGAATGACTGGTCCTCAGTGTTGTGAGAACGATGACTGGTTAAAATTTTTGGTGGTTTCTTGTTCAGTCCATAGGCCTACATCATGTGGCAAACCGGGTGAGCATGTGGCTCTATTAGTATAGGAGATACCTGAAAACATATCACACTTTTCATCATAGTGCTTTTACCAATGCATAAATGCATGGAGAAGTCATTTCGAATGACTGGTCCTCAGTGTTGTGAGAACGATGACTGGTTAAAATTTTTGGTGGTTTCTTGTTCAGTCCATAGGCCTACATCATGTGGCAAACCGGTGAGCATGTGGCTCTATTAGTATAGGAGATACCTGAAAACATATCACACTTTTCATCATAGTGCTTTTACCAATGCATAAAATGCATGGAGAAGTCATTTCGAATGACTGGTCCTCAGTGTTGTGAGAACGATGACTGGTTAAAATTTTTGGTGGTTTCATGTTCAGTCCATAGCCTACATCATGTGGCAAACCGGTGAGCATGTGGCTCTATTAAGTATAGGAGATACCTGAAAACATATCACACTTTTCATCATAGTGCTTTTACCAATGCATAAATGCATGGAGAAGTCATTTCGAATGACTGGTCCTCAGTGTTGTGAGAACGATGACTGGTTAAAATTTTGGTGGTTTCTTGTTCAGTCCATAGGCCTACATCATGTGGCAAACCGGTGAGCATGTGGCTCTATTAGTATAGGAGATACCTGAAAACATATCACACTTTTCATCATAGTGCTTTTTACCAATGCATAAAATGCATGGAGAAGTCATTTCGAATGACTGGTCCTCAGTGTTGTGAGAACGATGACTGGTTTAAAATTTTTGGTGGTTTCTTGTTCAGTCCATAGGCCTACATCATGTGGCAAACCGGTGAGCATGTGGCCTATTTAGTATAGGAGATACCTGAAAACATATCACACTTTTCATCATAGTGCTTTTACCAATGCATAAATGCATGGAGAAGTCATTTCGAATGACTGGTCCTCAGTGTTGTGAGAACGATGACTGGTTAAAATTTTTGGTGGTTTCTTGTTCAGTCCATAGGCCTACATCATGTGGCAAACCGGTGAGCATGTGGCTCTATTAGTATAGGAGATACCTGAAAACATATCACACTTTTCATCATAGTGCTTTTACCAATGCATAAAATGCATGGAGAAGTCATTTCGAATGACTGGTCTCAGTGTTGTGAGAACGATGACTGTTAAAATTTTTGGTGGTTTCTTGTTCAGTCCATAGGCCTACATCATGTGGCAAACCGGTGAGCATGTGGCTCTATTAGTATAGGAGATACCTGAAAACATATCACACTTTTCATCATAGTGCTTTTACCAATGCATAAAATGCATGGAGAAGTCATTTCGAATGACTGGTCCTCAGTGTTGTGAGAACGATGACTGGTTAAAATTTTTGGTGGTTTCTTGTTCAGTCCATAGGCCTACATCATGTGGCAAACCGGTGAGCATGTGGCTCTATTAGTATAGGAGATACCTGAAAACATATCACACTTTTTCATCATAGTGCTTTTACCAATGCATAAAATGCATGGAGAAGTCATTTCGAATGACTGGTCCTCAGTGTTGTGAGAACGATGACTGGTTAAAATTTTGGTGGTTTCTTGTTCAGTCCATAGGCCTACATCATGTGGCAAACCGGTGAGCATGTGGCTCTATTAGTATAGGAGATACCTGAAAACATATCACACTTTTCATCATAGTGCTTTTACCAATGCATAAAATGCATGGAGAAGTCCATTTCGAATGACTGGTCCTCATGTGTGTGAGAACGATGACTGGTTAAAATTTTTGGTGTTTCTTGTTCAGTCCATAGCCTACATCATGTGGCAAACCGGTGAGCATGTGGCTCTATTAGTATAGGAGATACCTGAAAACATATCACACTTTTCATCATAGTGCTTTTACCAATGCATAAAATGCATGGAGAAGTCATTTCGAATGACTGGTCCTCAGTGTTGTGAGAACGATGACTGGTTAAAATTTTTGGTGGTTTCTTGTTCAGTCCATAGGCCTACATCATGTGGCAAACCGGTGAGCATGTGGCTCTATTAGTATAGGAGATACCTGAAAACATATCACACTTTTCATCATAGTGCCTTTTACCAATGCAGAAAATGCATGGAGAAGTCATTTCGAATGACTGGTCCTCAGTGTTGTGAGTACGATGACTGGTTAAAATTTTTGGTGGTTTCTTGTTCAGTCCATAGGCCTACATCATGTGGCAAACCGGTGAGCATGTGGCTCTATTAGTATAGGAGATACCTGAAAACATATCACACTTTTCATCATAGTGCTTTTACCAATGCATAAAATGCATGGAGAAGTCATATCGAATGACTGGTCCTCAGTGTTTGTGAGAACGATGACTGGTTAAAATTTTGGTGGTTTCTTGTTCAGTCCATGGGCCTACATCATGTGGCAAACCGGTGAGCATGTGGCTCTATTAGTATAGGAGATACCTGAAAAACATATCACACTTTTCATCATAGTGCTTTTACCAATGCATAAAATGCATGGAGAAGTCATTTCGAATGACTGGTCCTCAGTGTTGTGAGAACGATGACTGGTTAAAAATTTTGTGGTGGTTTCTTGTTCAGTCCATGGGCCTACATCATGTGGCAAACGGTGAGCATGTGGCTCTATTAGTATAGGAGATACCTGAAAACATATCACACTTTTCATCATAGTGCTTTTACCAATGCATAAAATGCATGGAGAAGTCATTTCGAATGACTGGTCCTCAGTGTTGTGAGAACGATGACTGGTTAAAATTTTGGTGGTTTCTTGTTCAGTCCATAGGCCTACATCATGTGGCAAACCGGTGAGCATGTGGCTCTATTAGTATAGGAGATACCTGAAAACATATCACACTTTTCATCATAGTGCTTTTACCAATGCATAAAATGCATGGAGAAGTCATTTCGAATGACTGGTCCTCAGTGTTGTGAGAACGATGACTGGTTAAAATTTTTGGTGGTTTCTTGTTCAGTCCATAGGCCTACATCATGTGGCAAACCGGTGAGCATGTGGCTCTATTAGTATAGGAGATACCTGAAAACATATCACACTTTTTCATCATAGTGCTTTTACCAATGCATAAAATGCATGGAGAAGTCATTTCGAATGACTGGTCCTCAGTGTTGTGAGAACGATGACTGGTTAAAATTTTTGGTGGTTTCTTGTTCAGTCCATAGGCCTACATCATGTGGCAAACCGGTGAGCATGTGGCTCTATTAGGTATAGGAGATACCTGAAAACATATCACACTTTTCATCATAGTGCTTTACCAATGCATAAAATGCATGGAGAAGTCATTTCGAATGACTGGTCCTCAGTGTTGTGAGAACGATGACTGGTTAAAATTTTTGGTGGTTTCTTGTTCAGTCCATAGGCCTACATCATGTGGCAAACCGGTGAGCATGTGGGCTCTATTAGTATAGGAGATACCTGAAAACATATCACACTTTTCATCATAGTGCTTTTACCAATGCATAAAATGCATGGAGAAGTCATTTCGAATGACTGGTCCTCAGTGTTGTGAGAACGATGACTGGTTAAAATTTTTGGTGGTTTCTTGTTCAGTCCATAGGCCTACATCATGTGGCAAACCGGTGAGCATGTGGCTCTATTAGTATAGGAGATACCTGAAAACATATCACACTTTTCATCATAGTGCTTTTACCAATGCAGAAAATGCATGGAGAAGTCATTTCGAATGACTGGTCCTCAGTGTTGTGAGAATGATGACTGGTTAAAATTTTGGTGGTTTCTAGTTCAGTCCATAGGCCTACATCATGTGGCAAACCGGTGAGCATGTGGCTCTATTAGTATAGGAGATACCTGAAAACATATCACACTTTTCATCATAGTGCTTTTACCAATGCATAAAATGCATGGAGAAGTCATTTCGAATGACTGGTCCTCAGTGTTGTGAGAACGATGACTGGTTAAAATTTTTGGTGGTTTCTTGTTCAGTCCATAGGCCTACATCATGTGGCAAACCGGTGAGCATGTGGCTCTATTAGTATAGGAGATACCTGAAAACATATCACACTTTTCATCATAGTGCTTTTACCAATGCATAAAAATGCATGGAGAAGTCAATTCGAATGACTGGTCCTCAGTGTTGTGAGAACGATGACTGGTTAAAATTTTGGTGGTTTTCTTGTTCAGTCCATGGGCCTACATCATGTGGCAAACCGGTGAGCATGTGACTCTATTTAGTATAGGAGATACCTGAAAACATATCACACTTTTCATCATAGTGCTTTTACCAATGCATAAAATGCATGGAGAAGTCAATTCGAATGACTGGTCCTCAGTGTTGTGAGAACGATGACTGGTTTAAAATTTTTGGTGGTTTCTTGTTCAGTCCATGGGCCTACATCATGTGGCAAACCGGTGAGCATGTGGCTCTATTAGTATAGGAGATACCTGAAAAACATATCACACTTTTCATCATAGTGCTTTTACCAATGCATAAAATGCATGGAGAAGTCATTTCGAATGACTGGTCCTCAGTGTTGTGAGAATGATGACTGGTTAAAATTTTTGGTGGTTTCTTGTTCAGTCCATAGGCCTACATCATGTGGCAAACCGGTGAGCATGTGGCTCTATTAGTATAGGAGATACCTGAAAACATATCACACTTTTCATCATAGTGCTTTTACCAATGCATAAAATGCATGGAGAAGTCATTTCGAATGACTGGTCCTCAGTGTTGTGAGAACGATGACTGGTTAAAATTTTTGGGTCGTTTCTTGTTCAGTCCATAGGCCTACATCATGTGGCAAACCGGTGAGCATGTGGCTCTATTAGTTTAGGAGATACCTGAAAAAATATCACACTTTTCATCATAGTGCTTTTACCAATGCATAAAATGCATGGAGAAGTCATTTCGAATGACTGGTCCTCAGTGTTGTGAGAACGATGACTGGTTAAAATTTTTGGTGGTTTCTTGTTCAGTCCATAGGGCCTACATCATGTGGCAAACCAGTGAGCATGTGGCTCTATTAGTATAGGAGATACCTGAAAACATATCACACTTTTCATCATAGTGCTTTTACCAATGCATAAAATGCATGGAGAAGTCATTTCGAATGATTGGTCCTCAGTGTTGTGAGAACAATGACTGGTTAAAATTTTTGGTGGTTCTTGTTCAGTCCATAGGCCTACATCATGTGGCAAACCGGTGAGCATGTGGCTCTATTAGTATAGGAGATACCTGAAAACATATCACACTTTTCATCATAGTGCTTTTTACCAATGCATAAAAGCATGGAGAAGTCATTTCGAATGACTGGTCCTCAGTGTTGTGAGAACGATGACTGGTTAAAATTTTTGGTGGTTTCTTGTTCAGTCCATGGGCCTACATCATGTGGCAAACCGGTGAGCATGTGGCTCTATTAGTATAGGAGATACCTGAAAACATATCACACTTTTCATCATAGTGCTTTTACCAATGCATAAAATGCATGGAGAAGTCATTTCGAATGACTGGTCCTCAGTGTTGTGAGAACGGATGACTGGTTAAAATTTTTGGTGGTTTCTTGTTCAGTCCATAGGCCTACATCATGTGGCAAACCGGTGAGCATGTGGCTCTATTAGTATAGGAGATACCTGAAACATATCACACTTTTCATCATAGTGCTTTTACCAATGCATAAAATGCATGGAGAAGTCATTTCGAATGACTGGTCCTCAGTGTTGTGAGAACGATGACTGGTTAAAATTTTGGTGGTTTCTTGTTCAGTCCATAGGCCTACATCATGTTGGCAAACCGGTGAGCATGTGGCTCTATTAGTATAGGAGATACCTGAAAACATCACACTTTTCATCATAGTGCTTTTACCAATGCATAAAATGCATGGAGAAGTCATTTCGAATGACTGGTCCTCAGTGTTGTGAGAACGAATGACTGGTTAAAATTTTTTGGTGTTTCTTGTTCAGTCCATAGGCCTACATCATGTGGCAAACCGGGTGAGCATGTGGCTCTATTAGTAAGGAGATACCTGAAAACATATCACACTTTTCATCATAGTGCTTTTACCAATGCATAAAATGCATGGAGAAGTCATTTCGAATGACTGGTCCCAGTGTTGTGAGAACGATGGACTGGTTAAAATTTTTGGTGGTTTCTTGTTCAGTCCATAGGCCTACATCATGTGGCAAACCGGTGAGCATGTGGCTCTATTAGATTAGGAGATACCTGAAAACATATCACACTTTTCATCAATAGTGCTTTTACCAATGCATAAAATGCATGGAGAAGTCATTTCGAATGACTGGTCCTCAGTGTTGTGAGAACGATGACTGGTTAAAATTTTTGGTGGTTTCTTGTTCAGTCCATAGGCCTACATCATGTGGCAAATCCGGTGAGCATGTGCTCTATTAGTATAGGAGATACCTGAAAACATCACACTTTTCATCATAGTGCTTTTACCAATGCATAAAATGCATGGAGAAGTCATTTCGAATGACTGGTCCTCAGTGTTGTGAAAACGATGACTGGTTAAAATTTTTGGTGGTTTCTTGTTCAGTCCATAGGCCTACATCATGTGGCAAACCGGTGAGCATGTGGCTCTATTAGTATAGGAGAATACCTGAAAACATATCACACTTTTCATCATAGTGCTTTTACCAATGCATAAAATGCATGGAGAAGTAATTTCGAATGACTGGTCCTCAGTGTTGTGAGAACGATGACTGGTTAAAATTTTTGGTGGTTTTCTTGTTCAGTCCATAGGCCTACATCATGTGGCAAACCGGTGAGCATGTGGCTCTATTAGTATAGGAGATACCTGAAAACATATCACACTTTTCATCATAGTGCTTTTACCAATGCATAAAATGCATGGAGAAGTCATTTCGAATGACTGGTCCTCAGTGTTGTGAGAACGATGACTGGTTAAAATTTTTGGTGGTTTCTTGTTCAGTCCATAGGCCTACATCATGTGGCAAACCGGTGAGCATGTGGCTCTATTAGTATAGGAGATACCTGAAAACATATCACACTTTTCATCATAGTGCTTTTACCAATGCATAAAATGCATGGAGAAGTCATTTCGAATGACTGGTCCTCAGTGTTGTGAGAACGATGACTGGTTAAAATTTTTGATGGTTTCTTGTTCTGTCCATAGGCCTACATCATGTGGCAAACCGGTGAGCATGTGGCTCTATTAGTATAGGAGATACCTGAAAACATATCACACTTTTCATCATAGTGCTTTTACCAATGCATAAAATGCATGGAGAAGTCATTTCGAATGACTGGTCCTCAGTGTTGTGAGAACGATGACTGGTTAAAATTTTTGGTGGTTTCTTGTTCAGTCCATAGGCCTACATCATGTGGCAAACCGGTGAGCATGTGGCTCTATTAGTATAGGAGATACCTGAAAACATATCACACTTTTCATCATAGTGCTTTTACCAATGCATAAAATGCATGGAGAAGTCATTTCGAATGACTGGTCCTCAGTGTTGTGAGAACGATGACTGGTTAAAATTTTTGGTGGTTTCTTGTTCAGTCCATAGGCCTACATCATGTGGCAAACCGGTGAGCATGTGGCTCTATTAGTATAGGAGATACCTGAAAACATCACACTTTTCATCATAGTGCTTTTACCAATGCATAAAATGCATGGAGAAGTCATTTCGAATGACTGGTCCTCAGTGTTGTGAGAACGATGACTGGTTAAAATTTTTGGTGGTTTCTTGTTCAGTCCATAGGCCTACATCATGTGGCAAACCGGTGAGCATGTGGCTCTATTAGTATAGGAGATACCTGAAAACATCACACTTTTCATCATAGTGCTTTTACCAATGCATAAAATGCATGGAGAAGTCATTTCGAATGACTGGTCCTCAGTGTTGTGAGAACGATGACTGGTTAAAATTTTTGGTGGTTTCTTGTTCAGTCCATAGGCCTACATCATGTGGCAAACCGGTGAGCATGTGGCTCTATTAGTATAGGAGATACCTGAAAACATATCACACTTTTCATCATAGTGCTTTTACCAATGCATAAAATGCATGGAGAAGTCATTTCGAATGACTGGTCCTCAGTGTTGTGAGAACGATGACTGGTTAAAATTTTTGGTGGTTTCTTGTTCTGTCCATAGGCCTACATCATGTGGCAAACCGGTGAGCATGTGGCTCTATTAGTATAGGAGATACCTGAAAACATATCACACTTTTCATCATAGTGCTTTTACCAATGCATAAAATGCATGGAGAAGTCATTTCGAATGACTGGTCCTCAGTGTTGTGAGAACGATGACTGGTTAAAATTTTTGGTGGTTTCTTGTTCAGTCCATAGACCTACATCATGTGGCAAACCGGTGAGCATGTGGCTCTATTAGTATAGGAGATACCTGAAAACATATCACACTTTTCATCATAGTGCTTTTACCAATGCATAAAATGCATGGAGAAGTCATTTCGAATGACTGGTCCTCAGTGTTGTGAGAACGATGACTGGTTAAAATTTTTGGTGGTTTCTTGTTCAGTCCATAGGCCTACATCATGTGGCAAACCGGTGAGCATGTGGCTCTATTAGTATAGGAGATACCTGAAAACATCACACTTTTCATCATAGTGCTTTTACCAATGCATAAAATGCATGGAGAAGTCATTTCGAATGACTGGTCCTCAGTGTTGTGAGAACGATGACTGGTTAAAATTTTTGGTGGTTTCTTGTTCAGTCCATAGGCCTACATCATGTGGCAAACCGGTGAGCATGTGGCTCTATTAGTATAGGAGATACCTGAAAACATATCACACTTTTCATCATAGTGCTTTTACCAATGCATAAAATGCATGGAGAAGTCATTTCGAATGACTGGTCCTCAGTGTTGTGAGAACGATGACTGGTTAAAATTTTTGGTGGTTTCTTGTTCAGTCCATAGGCCTACATCATGTGGCAAACCGGTGAGCATGTGGCTCTATTAGTATAGGAGATACCTGAAAACATATCACACTTTTCATCATAGTGCTTTTACCAATGCATAAAATGCATGGAGAAGTCATTTCGAATGACTGGTCCTCAGTGTTGTGAGAACGATGACTGGTTAAAATTTTTGGTGGTTTCTTGTTCAGTCCATAGGCCTACATCATGTGGCAAATCGGTGAGCATGTGGCTCTATTAGTATAGGAGATACCTGAAAACATCACACTTTTCATCATAGTGCTTTTACCAATGCATAAAATGCATGGAGAAGTCATTTCGAATGACTGGTCCTCAGTGTTGTGAAAACGATGACTGGTTAAAATTTTTGGTGGTTTCTTGTTCAGTCCATAGGCCTACATCATGTGGCAAACCGGTGAGCATGTGGCTCTATTAGTATAGGAGATACCTGAAAACATATCACACTTTTCATCATAGTGCTTTTACCAATGCATAAAATGCATGGAGAAGTAATTTCGAATGACTGGTCCTCAGTGTTGTGAGAACGATGACTGGTTAAAATTTTTGGTGGTTTCTTGTTCAGTCCATAGGCCTACATCATGTGGCAAACCGGTGAGCATGTGGCTCTATTAGTATAGGAGATACCTGAAAACATATCACACTTTTCATCATAGTGCTTTTACCAATGCATAAAATGCATGGAGAAGTCATTTCGAATGACTGGTCCTCAGTGTTGTGAGAACGATGACTGGTTAAAATTTTTGGTGGTTTCTTGTTCAGTCCATAGGCCTACATCATGTGGCAAACCGGTGAGCATGTGGCTCTATTAGTATAGGAGATACCTGAAAACATATCACACTTTTCATCATAGTGCTTTTACCAATGCATAAAATGCATGGAGAAGTCATTTCGAATGACTGGTCCTCAGTGTTGTGAGAACGATGACTGGTTAAAATTTTTGATGGTTTCTTGTTCTGTCCATAGGCCTACATCATGTGGCAAACCGGTGAGCATGTGGCTCTATTAGTATAGGAGATACCTGAAAACATATCACACTTTTCATCATAGTGCTTTTACCAATGCATAAAATGCATGGAGAAGTCATTTCGAATGACTGGTCCTCAGTGTTGTGAGAACGATGACTGGTTAAAATTTTTGGTGGTTTCTTGTTCAGTCCATAGGCCTACATCATGTGGCAAACCGGTGAGCATGTGGCTCTATTAGTATAGGAGATACCTGAAAACATATCACACTTTTCATCATAGTGCTTTTACCAATGCATAAAATGCATGGAGAAGTCATTTCGAATGACTGGTCCTCAGTGTTGTGAGAACGATGACTGGTTAAAATTTTTGGTGGTTTCTTGTTCAGTCCATAGGCCTACATCATGTGGCAAACCGGTGAGCATGTGGCTCTATTAGTATAGGAGATACCTGAAAACATCACACTTTTCATCATAGTGCTTTTACCAATGCATAAAATGCATGGAGAAGTCATTTCGAATGACTGGTCCTCAGTGTTGTGAGAACGATGACTGGTTAAAATTTTTGGTGGTTTCTTGTTCAGTCCATAGGCCTACATCATGTGGCAAACCGGTGAGCATGTGGCTCTATTAGTATAGGAGATACCTGAAAACATCACACTTTTCATCATAGTGCTTTTACCAATGCATAAAATGCATGGAGAAGTCATTTCGAATGACTGGTCCTCAGTGTTGTGAGAACGATGACTGGTTAAAATTTTTGGTGGTTTCTTGTTCAGTCCATAGGCCTACATCATGTGGCAAACCGGTGAGCATGTGGCTCTATTAGTATAGGAGATACCTGAAAACATATCACACTTTTCATCATAGTGCTTTTACCATTGCATAAAATGCATGGAGAAGTCATTTCGAATGACTGGTCCTCAGTGTTGTGAGAACGATGACTGGTTTAAATTTTTGGTGGTTTCTTGTTCAGTCCATAGGCCTACATCATGTGGCAAACCGGTGAGCATGTGGCTCTATTAGTATAGGAGATACCTGAAAACATATCACACTTTTCATCATAGTGCTTTTACCAATGCATAAAATGCATGGAGAAGTCATTTCGAATGACTGGTCCTCAGTGTTGTGAGAACGATGACTGGTTAAAATTTTTGGTGGTTTCTTGTTCAGTCCATAGGCCTACATCATGTGGCAAACCGGTGAGCATGTGGCTCTATTAGTATAGGAGATACCTGAAAACATATCACACTTTTCATCATAGTGCTTTTACCAATGCATAAAATGCATGGAGAAGTCATTTCGAATGACTGGTCCTCAGTGTTGTGAGAACGATGACTGGTTAAAATTTTTGGTGGTTTCTTGTTCAGTCCATAGGCCTACATCATGTGGCAAACCGGTGAGCATGTGGCTCTATTAGTATAGGAGATACCTGAAAACATATCACACTTTTCATCATAGTGCTTTTACCAATGCATAAAATGCATGGAGAAGTCATTTCGAATGACTGGTCCTCAGTGTTGTGAGAACGATGACTGGTTAAAATTTTTGGTGGTTTCTTGTTCAGTCCATAGGCCTACATCATGTGGCAAACCGGTGAGCATGTGGCTCTATTAGTATAGGAGATACCTGAAAACATATCACACTTTTCATCATAGTGCTTTTACCAATGCATAAAATGCATGGAGAAGTCATTTCGAATGACTGGTCCTCAGTGTTGTGAGAACGATGACTGGTTAAAATTTTTGGTGGTTTCTTGTTCAGTCCATAGGCCTACATCATGTGGCAAACCGGTGAGCATGTGGCTCTATTAGTATAGGAGATACCTGAAAACATATCACACTTTTCATCATAGTGCTTTTACCAATGCATAAAATGCATGGAGAAGTCATTTCGAATGACTGGTCCTCAGTGTTGTGAGAACGATGACTGGTTAAAATTTTTGGTGGTTTCTTGTTCAGTCCATAGGCCTACATCATGTGGCAAACCGGTGAGCATGTGGCTCTATTAGTATAGGAGATACCTGAAAACATATCACACTTTTCATCATAGTGCTTTTACCAATGCATAAAATGCATGGAGAAGTCATTTCGAATGACTGGTCCTCAGTGTTGTGAGAATGATGACTGGTTAAAATTTTTGGTGGTTTCTTGTTCTGTCCATAGGCCTACATCATGTGGCAAACCGGTGAGCATGTGGCTCTATTAGTATAGGAGATACCTGAAAACATATCACACTTTTCATCATAGTGCTTTTACCAATGCATAAAATGCATGGAGAAGTCATTTCGAATGACTGGTCCTCAGTGTTGTGAGAACGATGACTGGTTAAAATTTTTGGTGGTTTCTTGTTCAGTCCATAGACCTACATCATGTGGCAAACCGGTGAGCATGTGGCTCTATTAGTATAGGAGATACCTGAAAACATATCACACTTTTCATCATAGTGCTTTTACCAATGCATAAAATGCATGGAGAAGTCATTTCGAATGACTGGTCCTCAGTGTTGTGAGAACGATGACTGGTTAAAATTTTTGGTGGTACACAATACTCAGGATTCATTTCTTCCACATAAAAGAACAGCTGCAAAACTTCATTAAAGTGGAGAAAAGGTTCCCTGAGCCCTTCGAGAATTTAAAATTATATGCGGATCTTTCCAGAGAGACTCTGGAGGGCAGGAGAGCATTCAAAAAGGTGACAAACTCTTTAAGAGATATGGGTATCTCATACAAATGGGGGTTCCCACTGAAGCTTCTGGTACAATACAAAAGTAAAATAATCCCCATTAGCACCCCTGAAGATGGAGAAAGGTTCATTTCCTCCATCACTTAGTTTGATTTAAAGGCTATTTTCTCTTTGATCATTCTATATGACCTTAGCCTGATGCCTATACATGGGTTTTTGTATGAAGTTCCAAGGTTCAAGATTTTACAAATGTTATATTGTTCATATTAAAATTCGTATTCCTTTGTCCAACTTTTCTATATCCTGGAGGATGCCTCAAGTTCCATCCTGAGCTCTTTCACGAACTTTCCCCCGGACAGAGAAGAACCCACTGGAGGGTTTCTTCAGAGAGGACAAGTTAAGTCTCAAGTGTGTGTGTTGTTCTAATTTGTATCTTCATTTTACTGCACACTAAAAGTAATTTCTAAGTCGTTAGTTAGACTATTTCTGTTATATAGTTCCTAATTCTACTTACAGGTATCCACAGGTGAATAACCTCTTCACTTCCCCCTATCCTCAACCAAACATGTCTCTTAAGATAATGTCGTATAACGTTAGGGGTCTTAATAGTCCGATAAAAAGGTTCTCTATCAAAAATGAACTGGTTAGATCAAGGTCCGACATCATGTGCATACAAGAAACCAAGTTCAAATCCAGTGATCACCCAAAATTTACAGATAGAAAGTTCTCACAGGTTTTCGAATCTTGTGGTAACAAAAAGAAAGCCGGTGTTATGACCATAATTAGTCACAAGGTATCATTTGAACTCATCAAAGAATGTAAGGACTCAAATGGCAATTTTCATATCCTAATCGGTAACATAGATAACCATCCCTTCACCATAGTCAACATTTACGTCCCGAATAAAGGCCAAATTAGATTTCTGAATGGGCTCATGAGAAAAGTGTTGGAGATCAAGAAGGGAGATTTAATAGTGGTGGGGGATTTCAACGTGGTTCCTGATGGCCACCTTGACTCCTCATCTCAGAACAGGCATAAATCTCTGACCCTAAACAAATGGCTCCACCAAAATGAAATGTACGACATTTTCAGATGTCTCAACACCACCTCTATTGAGTACACTCATTTTTCTGACGTGCATCATTCCGCCTCGAGGATCGACCTAATAATCTCCAACATTTTTTCATTGCCAAAATTCAGGAAAATCTCAATCCTTCCTAAAACAATCTCAGACCACTCCCCTGTCATCGCAGAACTAATATACGGTCCTGCATCAAAATCTCACATCTCATGGAGGTGCAACTCTTCTATTCTTTGTAATCCAGTCCATAAAAATGCAATAAACCAAACTATCAAAAACTACTTCAGAGAGAATGATTCAGACTCAACTGACCCATTCACCCTTTGGAACGCCCACAAAGCTGTGATCAGAGGGGCCCTAATCCAAATTTCTGCTAGGGAAAAAAAGCAAAGCAGAGCCAAAATAAAAGAGCTACAGTCAAAAATAAAAATCAAAGAAACAGAACTTGCCAACTCTACCATCCACTCCCCCAATCTACATACCGAACTGATATCCCTCAGGCAAGAGTTGAGGACCCTAATCTTCTCCTTCTATGATGCATCAATTGGGTCTTTAAAATTCAAACAGTTTGCCTCCTTAAACAAGCCTAACAAGTTCATGCTAAATAGATTGAAAAAGCAAAGGATCCAAAATAGGATCATAAAAATAGTACCCCCAGACGGTCGCATGCTTACACACCCGCAGGACATAGTGGATGCGTTTGCTGCCTTTTACTCAGATCTATACAACCTAAACTCCAACCCCCAACTAGTACAACCACTGGACTCTGATATTAAAAAATTCCTATCAAAGCTTAATCTTCCTAGACTCACGTCGGAAAACTTAGACGTACTCACCGCCCCGTTCTCCCCTGAGGAGATTTCTGATAACATTAAAAAATTTAAAATCTCTGAAAGCCCCGGGGCCGGACGGCTTCACCAACGAATACTTTAAATCTTTCAATGAAATCCTAGCCCCATACATGTCTAAAATCTTTAATTCTGCTGCTACTTTGGGCAAGTTCCCAAAAGAAATGTTGGAGGCCTCAATCATCTTAATCCCCAAAGCTAAAGGTGACCCTGTTCAACTTCCAAACTACAGGCCAATATCCTTAGTCAACTCAGACATCAAACTATATTCCAAAATCCTCGCAAACAGAATCAATAATTTCCTTCCAAATTTGATAATTAATGATCAGATAGGGTTTGTCAGTGGCAGACAGTCGAGTGATGGAACTAGAAGAATCATAAACTTGACGAAGCTTATCAATTCTAAAAAAATCCCCTCAATATTTGCCTCACTGGATGCAGAAAAGGCGTTTGACCGCCTGAATTGGTCATACCTAAGACTTACTCTGCAACAATTCGGTTTTAACCCAAATTCTATCTCCACAATTATGGCTCTGTACTCGGGTCCCACCGCCAGGGTTTTCTCTAACAACCATCTCTCATCCCCTTTTTTAATTACAAACGGTACACGCCAAGGCTGCCCCCTGTCCCCTCTACTGTTCGCCTTGGCGATGGAGCCCTTGGCTCAGTCAATAAGAAAAGATAATAATATAACTGGCATTCAAACTAAAAATAGAGAATTCAAAATAGGCCTCTTCGCTGACGATGTCATCCTGACCCTGACAAACCCTATAGTATCTGTCCCTGCTACCCAAAAATTATTAGATACTTTCTCCCAGCTCTCATACTTCAAAATCAACAAAACTAAATCCCAAATTATGCAATTTAACCTCGACCCCATTCAAATCAAAGAAATATCAAAAGCAACTTCGTGGAGCTGGGCGACTAGCGATTTCACCTATCTGGGGATCAAAATCACAAAAAATATAGATTCTCTCGTTCCTACCAACCTTGACATCTTAATCAAAACTATCTCAACTGATCTGAACCACTTTGCAGGGAGAGATCTCTCATGGTGGGGAAAGAACCTATCAGTAAAAACATTCATAATCCCTAAAATCCTATATATATTTAGGTCCATCCCCGTTCCTATTTCAACCTCTTATTTATCTAACATCCAAACTCTGATCAACAAGTTCCTATGGAACAAGAAAAAAGCGAGAGTAGCTATTAATACTCTCTACAGAAATAAAGCGTCAGGGGGAATGGGCCTTCCCAACATTCTGGCCCATTACCATACAAACCTGATTAAACAAAGTTGCTCCTGGTGGTCTAAATCAGAACCCCCAGCCTGGCTGGATATCGAATCATCTTTGAACCTGAATAGAGCCCCTAGAGAATTGATCCTCAACCAGCTTATGAACATAAGAAATTCCAATAATAAATCCCACCCAATTTTTATTGCAATAAGTAATGCATGGTCTAAATTTGCTAGGCCCAAAAGAAGAACTGAAAAATTCGAGTCTCTGAAAAATCTGGCCATCTCTTATATATTTGAGTTGCATAACAAAATGGTCAATCCCAAATGGTCCGACTACAAAATCACAAAACTTTCCCATATATTTGACGGAGAAAATTTTGTTCCTTTTAATTCTCTCAAAAACACTTACAATGTCCCCTCTGCTATGTTTTGCGCGTACATGATCATCAAGGATCAGTGTCAGAAATTCGTATCAAAAAAGCCCAGTTTCTCTGAAGCGGCTATAAATCTGATTTGTAACCCCGACCACAATATTTTCTGGAGCTACAGATATATCTATAGCTGGTTCAACCATGACTCAGACTTCGCGAAATCTCCTTCCATGCTGAAATGGGAGCAAGACCTCCAGACAATAATTGACCCAGATGAATGGGAAAGTGCTTTGGTCCACTCATACTCAGCTTCCATCTCCATGTCATTACAAGAGTCCTATTTCAAACTAGTCACGCGCTGGTACCTAACCCCAGCAAGACTGTCCATGATAGGGGGTCACACCTCCCCAGATTGTTGGAGAGTGTGTGGAAACAGGGGCAATCTGCTCCATATCTTCTGGAGCTGTCCCAAAATTAGATCTCTTTGGTCTAAAATCGCTGGTTTGATTGGAGTACTTCTGAATAAAAATTTCATCCTGACCCCTCAGATGGCATTGCTCTCTGTGGGATTAAGCGACACACACTTTCCTCTCAAAGCGTTGGTCATTCATATCCTTTTGGTCACCAAAAATGCCATCGCATACAACTGGAAAAAGCCTAATCCTCCATCATTCCAAGAGATCAAAGACCGTATTGACCTTCATAGAGCATACGAGCAAAAATCCGCCCTAAATAACGACAGCCTCAAAAAATGCTCAAAAAAATGGGCTCGTTGGGAAGAAGTTTTCCCGTAACAATTTCCAGTTGAAATTAGCACAAAGCGTACCGGACTTTGGTTTAACGTGTCTGTAATTCAAGATTGTTCAGTGAGTCCACCCCTCTTTCATGAGCAAATGTATTATAATTATAATTATTCACCTTCCAAATGCTGTTTTATCATTTGACAAATATGGTTACCTGTTGTCGCTTACTTCAAGTGTCTTCTCTCCCCTTTTTCTTCCCATGTTCTCCCCCCCTCCTTCCAGCCTCCCTCCACCCCCCCTTTTCCCTCTCCCCGCATCCCCGCTTTTCCCCCTTCCATTCCTGCCCAGTTAATTGTTAAAATCCAATAAAGATTATTTGGAAAAAAAAAAAATTTTTGGTGGTTTCTTGTTCAGTCCATAGACCTACATCATGTGGCAAACCGGTGAGCATGTGGCTCTATTAGTATAGGAGATACCTGAAAACATATCACACTTTTCATCATAGTGCTTTTACCAATGCATAAAATGCATGGAGAAGTCATTTCGAATGACTGGTCCTCAGTGTTGTGAGAACGATGACTGGTTAAAATTTTTGGTGGTATCTTGTTCAGTCCATAGGCCTACATCATGTGGCAAACCGGTGAGCATGTGGCTCTATTAGTATAGGAGATACCTGAAAACATCACACTTTTCATCATAGTGCTTTTACCAATGCATAAAATGCATGGAGAAGTCATTTCGAATGACTGGTCCTCAGTGTTGTGAGAACGATGACTGGTTAAAGTTTTTGGTGGTTTCTTGTTCAGTCCATAGGCCTACATCATGTGGCAAACCGGTGAGCACGTGGCTCTATTAGTATAGGAGATACCTGAAAACATATCACACTTTTCATCATAGTGCTTTTACCAATGCATAAAATGCATGGAGAAGTCATTTCGAATGACTGGTCCTCAGTGTTGTGAGAACGATGACTGGTTAAAATTTTTGGTGGTTTCTTGTTCAGTCCATAGGCCTACATCATGTGGCAAACCGGTGAGCATGTGGCTCTATTAGTATAGGAGATACCTGAAAACATATCACACTTTTCATCATAGTGCTTTTACCAATGCATAAAATGCATGGAGAAGTCATTTCGAATGACTGGTCCTCAGTGTTGTGAGAACGATGACTGGTTAAAATTTTTGGTGGTTTCTTGTTCAGTCCATAGGCCTACATCATGTGGCAAATCGGTGAGCATGTGGCTCTATTAGTATAGGAGATACCTGAAAACATCACACTTTTCATCATAGTGCTTTTACCAATGCATAAAATGCATGGAGAAGTCATTTCGAATGACTGGTCCTCAGTGTTGTGAGAACGATGACTGGTTAAAATTTTTGGTGGTTTCTTGTTCAGTCCATAGGCCTACATCATGTGGCAAACCGGTGAGCATGTGGCTCTATTAGTATAGGAGATACCTGAAAACATATCACACTTTTCATCATAGTGCTTTTACCATTGCATAGAATGCATGGAGAAGTCATTTCGAATGACTGGTCCTCAGTGTTGTGAGAACGATGACTGGTTTAAATTTTTGGTGGTTTCTTGTTCAGTCCATAGGCCTACATCATGTGGCAAACCGGTGAGCATGTGGCTCTATTAGTATAGGAGATACCTGAAAACATATCACACTTTTCATCATAGTGCTTTTACCAATGCATAAAATGCATGGAGAAGTCATTTCGAATGACTGGTCCTCAGTGTTGTGAGAACAATGACTGGTTAAAATTTTTGGTGGTTTCTTGTTCAGTCCATAGGCCTACATCATGTGGCAAACCGGTGAGCATGTGGCTCTATTAGTATAGGAGATACCTGAAAACATATCACACTTTTCATCATAGTGCTTTTACCAATGCATAAAATGCATGGAGAAGCCATTTCGAATGACTGGTCCTCAGTGTTGTGAGAATGATGACTGGTTAAAATTTTTGGTGGTTTCTTGTTCAGTCCATAGGCCTACATCATGTGGCAAACCCGTGAGCATGTGGCTCTATTAGTATAGGAGATACCTGAAAACATATCACACTTTTCATCATAGTGCTTTTACCAATGCATAAAATGCATGGAGAAGTCATTTTGAATGACTGGTCCTCAGTGTTGTGAGAACGATGACTGGTTAAAATTTTTGGTGGTTTCTTGTTCAGTCCATAGGCCTACATCATGTGGCAAACCCGTGAGCATGTGGCTCTATTAGTATAGGAGATACCTGAAAACATATCACACTTTTCATCATAGTGCTTTTACCAATGCATAAAATGCATGGAGAAGTCATTTCGAATGACTGGTCCTCAGTGTTGTGAGAACGATGACTGGTTAAAATTTTTGGTGGTTTCTTGTTCAGTCCATAGGCCTACATCATGTGGCAAACCGGTGAGCATGTGGCTCTATTAGTATAGGAGATACCTGAAAACATATCACACTTTTCATCATAGTGCTTTTACCAATGCATAAAATGCATGGAGAAGTCATTTCGAATGACTGGTCCTCAGTGTTGTGAGAACGATGACTGGTTAAAATTTTTGGTGGTTTCTTGTTCAGTCCATAGGCCTACATCATGTGGCAAACCGGTGAGCATGTGGCTCTATTAGTATAGGAGATACCTGAAAACATATCACACTTTTCATCATAGTGCTTTTACCAATGCATAAAATGCATGGAGAAGTCATTTCGAATGACTGGTCCTCAGTGTTGTGAGAACGATGACTGGTTAAAATTTTTGGTGGTTTCTTGTTCAGTCCATAGGCCTACATCATGTGGCAAACCGGTGAGCATGTGGCTCTATTAGTATAGGAGATACCTGAAAACATATCACCCTTTTCATCATAGTGCTTTTACCAATGCATAAAATGCATGGAGAAGTCATTTTGAATGACTGGTCCTCAGTGTTGTGAGAACGATGACTGGTTAAAATTTTTGGTGGTTTCTTGTTCAGTCCATAGGCCTACATCATGTGGCAAACCGGTGAGCATGTGGCTCTATTAGTATAGGAGATACCTGAAAACATATCACCCTTTTCATCATAGTGCTTTTACCAATGCATAAAATGCATGGAGAAGTCATTTCGAATGACTGGTCCTCAGTGTTGTGAGAACGATGACTGGTTAAAATTTTTGGTGGTTTCTTGTTCAGTCCATAGGCCTACATCATGTGGCAATCCCGTGAGCATGTGGCTCTATTAGTATAGGAGATACCTGAAAACATATCACACTTTTCATCATAGTGCTTTTACCAATGCATAAAATGCATGGAGAAGTCATTTCGAATGACTGGTCCTCAGTGTTGTGAGAACGATGACTGGTTAAAATTTTTGGTGGTTTCTTGTTCAGTCCATAGGCCTACATCATGTGGCAAACCGGTGAGCATGTGGCTCTATTAGTATAGGAGATACCTGAAAACATATCACACTTTTCATCATAGTGCTTTTACCAATGCATAAAATGCATGGAGAAGTCATTTCGAATGACTGGTCCTCAGTGTTGTGAGAACGATGACTGGTTAAAATTTTTGGTGGTTTCTTGTTCAGTCCATAGGCCTACATCATGTGGCAAACCGGTGAGCATGTGGCTCTATTAGTATAGGAGATACCTGAAAACATATCACACTTTTCATCATAGTGCTTTTACCAATGCATAAAATGCATGGAGAAGTCATTTCGAATGACTGGTCCTCAGTGTTGTGAGAACGATGACTGGTTAAAATTTTTGGTGGTTTCTTGTTCAGTCCATAGGCCTACATCATGTGGCAAACCCGTGAGCATGTGGCTCTATTAGTATAGGAGATACCTGAAAACATATCACACTTTTCATCATAGTGCTTTTACCAATGCATAAAATGCATGGAGAAGTCATTTTGAATGACTGGTCCTCAGTGTTGTGAGAACGATGACTGGTTAAAATTTTTGGTGGTTTCTTGTTCAGTCCATAGGCCTACATCATGTGGCAAACCCGTGAGCATGTGGCTCTATTAGTATAGGAGATACCTGAAAACATATCACACTTTTCATCATAGTGCTTTTACCAATGCATAAAATGCATGGAGAAGTCATTTCGAATGACTGGTCCTCAGTGTTGTGAGAACGATGACTGGTTAAAATTTTTGGTGGTTTCTTGTTCAGTCCATAGGCCTACATCATGTGGCAAACCGGTGAGCATGTGGCTCTATTAGTATAGGAGATACCTGAAAACATATCACACTTTTCATCATAGTGCTTTTACCAATGCATAAAATGCATGGAGAAGTCATTTCGAATGACTGGTCCTCAGTGTTGTGAGAACGATGACTGGTTAAAATTTTTGGTGGTTTCTTGTTCAGTCCATAGGCCTACATCATGTGGCAAACCGGTGAGCATGTGGCTCTATTAGTATAGGAGATACCTGAAAACATATCACACTTTTCATCATAGTGCTTTTACCAATGCATAAAATGCATGGAGAAGTCATTTCGAATGACTGGTCCTCAGTGTTGTGAGAACGATGACTGGTTAAAATTTTTGGTGGTTTCTTGTTCAGTCCATAGGCCTACATCATGTGGCAAACCGGTGAGCATGTGGCTCTATTAGTATAGGAGATACCTGAAAACATATCACCCTTTTCATCATAGTGCTTTTACCAATGCATAAAATGCATGGAGAAGTCATTTTGAATGACTGGTCCTCAGTGTTGTGAGAACGATGACTGGTTAAAATTTTTGGTGGTTTCTTGTTCAGTCCATAGGCCTACATCATGTGGCAAACCGGTGAGCATGTGGCTCTATTAGTATAGGAGATACCTGAAAACATATCACCCTTTTCATCATAGTGCTTTTACCAATGCATAAAATGCATGGAGAAGTCATTTCGAATGACTGGTCCTCAGTGTTGTGAGAACGATGACTGGTTAAAATTTTTGGTGGTTTCTTGTTCAGTCCATAGGCCTACATCATGTGGCAATCCCGTGAGCATGTGGCTCTATTAGTATAGGAGATACCTGAAAACATATCACACTTTTCATCATAGTGCTTTTACCAATGCATAAAATGCATGGAGAAGTCATTTCGAATGACTGGTCCTCAGTGTTGTGAGAACGATGACTGGTTAAAATTTTGGTGGTTTCTTGTTCAGTCCATAGGCCTACATCATGTGGCAAACCCGTGAGCATGTGGCTCTATTAGTATAGGAGATACCTGAAAACATATCACACTTTTCATCATAGTGCTTTTACCAATGCATAAAATGCATGGAGAAGTCATTTCGAATGACTGGTCCTCAGTGTTGTGAGAACGATGACTGGTTAAAATTTTTGGTGGTTTCTTGTTCAGTCCATAGGCCTACATCATGTGGCAAACCGGTGAGCATGTGGCTCTATTAGTATAGGAGATACCTGAAAACATATCACACTTTTCATCATAGTGCTTTTACCAATGCATAAAATGCATGGAGAAGTCATTTCGAATGACTGGTCCTCAGTGTTGTGAGAACGATGACTGCTTAAAATTTTTGGTGGTTTCTTGTTCAGTCCATAGGCCTACATCATGTGGCAAACCCGTGAGCATGTGGCTCTATTAGTATAGGAGATACCTGAAAACATATCACACTTTTCATCATAGTGCTTTTACCAATGCATAAAATGCATGGAGAAGTCATTTCGAATGACTGGTCCTCAGTGTTGTGAGAACGATGACTGGTTAAAATTTTTGGTGGTTTCTTGTTCAGTCCATAGGCCTACATCATGTGGCAAACCGGTGAGCATGTGGCTCTATTAGTATAGGAGATACCTGAAAACATATCACACTTTTCATCATAGTGCTTTTACCAATGCATAAAATGCATGGAGAAGTCATTTCGAATGACTGGTCCTCAGTGTTGTGAGAACGATGACTGGTTAAAATTTTTGGTGGTTTCTTGTTCAGTCCATAGGCCTACATCATGTGGCAAACCGGTGAGCATGTGGCTCTATTAGTATAGGAGATACCTGAAAACATATCACCCTTTTCATCATAGTGCTTTTACCAATGCATAAAATGCATGGAGAAGTCATTTTGAATGACTGGTCCTCAGTGTTGTGAGAACGATGACTGGTTAAAATTTTTGGTGGTTTCTTGTTCAGTCCATAGGCCTACATCATGTGGCAAACCGGTGAGCATGTGGCTCTATTAGTATAGGAGATACCTGAAAACATATCACCCTTTTCATCATAGTGCTTTTACCAATGCATAAAATGCATGGAGAAGTCATTTCGAATGACTGGTCCTCAGTGTTGTGAGAACGATGACTGGTTAAAATTTTTGGTGGTTTCTTGTTCAGTCCATAGGCCTACATCATGTGGCAAACCCGTGAGCATGTGGCTCTATTAGTATAGGAGATACCTGAAAACATATCACACTTTTCATCATAGTGCTTTTACCAATGCATAAAATGCATGGAGAAGTCATTTCGAATGACTGGTCCTCAGTGTTGTGAGAACGATGACTGGTTAAAATTTTTGGTGGTTTCTTGTTCAGTCCATAGGCCTACATCATGTGGCAAACCGGTGAGCATGTGGCTCTATTAGTATAGGAGATACCTGAAAACATATCACACTTTTCATCATAGTGCTTTTACCAATGCATAAAATGCATGGAGAAGTCATTTCGAATGACTGGTCCTCAGTGTTGTGAGAACGATGACTGGTTAAAATTTTTGGTGGTTTCTTGTTCAGTCCATAGGCCTACATCATGTGGCAAACCGGTGAGCATGTGGCTCTATTAGTATAGGAGATACCTGAAAACATATCACACTTTTCAATCATAGTGCTTTTACCAATGCATAAAATGCATGGAGAAGTCATTTCGAATGACTGGTCCTCAGTGTTGTGAGAACGATGACTGGTTAAAATTTTTGGTGGTTTCTTGTTCAGTCCATAGGCCTACATCATGTGGCAAACCGGTGAGCATGTGGCTCTATTAGTATAGGAGATACCTGAAAACATATCACACTTTTCATCATAGTGCTTTTACCAATGCATAAAATGCATGGAGAAGTCATTTCGAATGACTGGTCCTCAGTGTTGTGAGAACGATGACTGGTTAAAATTTTTGGTGGTTTCTTGTTCAGTCCATAGGCCTACATCATGTGGCAAACCGGTGAGCATGTGGCTCTATTAGTATAGGAGATACCTGAAAACATATCACCCTTTTCATCATAGTGCTTTTACCAATGCATAAAATGCATGGAGAAGTCATTTTGAATGACTGGTCCTCAGTGTTGTGAGAACGATGACTGGTTAAAATTTTTGGTGGTTTCTTGTTCAGTCCATAGGCCTACATCATGTGGCAAACCGGTGAGCATGTGGCTCTATTAGTATAGGAGATACCTGAAAACATATCACCCTTTTCATCATAGTGCTTTTACCAATGCATAAAATGCATGGAGAAGTCATTTCGAATGACTGGTCCTCAGTGTTGTGAGAACGATGACTGGTTAAAATTTTTGGTGGTTTCTTGTTCAGTCCATAGGCCTACATCATGTGGCAAACCGGTGAGCATGTGGCTCTATTAGTATAGGAGATACCTGAAAACATATCACACTTTTCATCATAGTGCTTTTACCAATGCATAAAATGCATGGAGAAGTCATTTTGAATGACTGGTCCTCAGTGTTGTGAGAACGATGACTGGTTAAAATTTTTGGTGGTTTCTTGTTCAGTCCATAGGCCTACATCATGTGGCAAACCGGTGAGCATGTGGCTCTATTAGTATAGGAGATACCTGAAAACATATCACACTTTTCATCATAGTGCTTTTACCAATGCATAAAATGCATGGAGAAGTCATTTCGAATGACTGGTCCTCAGTGTTGTGAGAACGATGACTGGTTAAAATTTTTGGTGGTTTCTTGTTCAGTCCATAGGCCTACATCATGTGGCAAACCGGTGAGCATGTGGCTCTATTAGTATAGGAGATACCTGAAAACATATCACACTTTTCATCATAGTGCTTTTACCAATGCATAAAATGCATGGAGAAGTCATTTCGAATGACTGGTCCTCAGTGTTGTGAGAACGATGACTGGTTAAAATTTTTGGTGGTTTCTTGTTCAGTCCATAGGCCTACATCATGTGGCAAACCCGTGAGCATGTGGCTCTATTAGTATAGGAGATACTGAAAACATATCACACTTTTCATCATAGTGCTTTTACCAATGCATAAAATGCATGGAGAAGTCATTTTGAATGACTGGTCCTCAGTGTTGTGAGAACGATGACTGGTTAAAATTTTTGGTGGTTTCTTGTTCAGTCCATAGGCCTACATCATGTGGCAAACCCGGTGAGCATGTGGCTCTATTAGTATAGGAGATACCTGAAAACATATCACACTTTTCATCATAGTGCTTTTACCAATGCATAAAATGCATGGAGAAGTCATTTCGAATGACTGGTCCTCAGTGTTGTGAGAACGATGACTGGTTAAAATTTTTGGTGGTTTCTTGTTCAGTCCATAGGCCTACATCATGTGGCAAACCGGTGAGCATGTGGCTCTATTAGTATAGGAGATACCTGAAAACATATCACACTTTTCATCATAGTGCTTTTACCAATGCATAAAATGCATGGAGAAGTCATTTCGAATGACTGGTCCTCAGTGTTGTGAGAACGATGACTGGTTAAAATTTTTGGTGGTTTCTTGTTCAGTCCATAGGCCTACATCATGTGGCAAACCGGTGAGCATGTGGCTCTATTAGTATAGGAGATACCTGAAAACATATCACACTTTTCATCATAGTGCTTTTACCAATGCATAAAATGCATGGAGAAGTCATTTCGAATGACTGGTCCTCAGTGTTGTGAGAACGATGACTGGTTAAAATTTTTGGTGGTTTCTTGTTCAGTCCATAGGCCTACATCATGTGGCAAACCGGTGAGCATGTGGCTCTATTAGTATAGGAGATACCTGAAAACATATCACCCTTTTCATCATAGTGCTTTTACCAATGCATAAAATGCATGGAGAAGTCATTTCGAATGACTGGTCCTCAGTGTTGTGAGAACGATGACTGGTTAAAATTTTTGGTGGTTTCTTGTTCAGTCCATAGGCCTACATCATGTGGCAAACCGGTGAGCATGTGGCTCTATTAGTATAGGAGATACCTGAAAACATATCACACTTTTCATCATAGTGCTTTTACCAATGCATAAAATGCATGGAGAAGTCATTTCGAATGACTGGTCCTCAGTGTTGTGAGAACGATGACTGGTTAAAATTTTTGGTGGTTTCTTGTTCAGTCCATAGGCCTACATCATGTGGCAAACCGGTGAGCATGTGGCTCTATTAGTATAGGAGATACCTGAAAACATATCACACTTTTCATCATAGTGCTTTTACCAATGCATAAAATGCATGGAGAAGTCATTTCGAATGACTGGTCCTCAGTGTTGTGAGAACGATGACTGGTTAAAATTTTTGGTGGTTTCTTGTTCAGTCCATAGGCCTACATCATGTGGCAAACCGGTGAGCATGTGGCTCTATTAGTATAGGAGATACCTGAAAACATATCACACTTTTCATCATAGTGCTTTTACCAATGCATAAAATGCATGGAGAAGTCATTTCGAATGACTGGTCCTCAGTGTTGTGAGAACGATGACTGGTTAAAATTTTTGGTGGTTTCTTGTTCAGTCCATAGGCCTACATCATGTGGCAAACCGGTGAGCATGTGGCTCTATTAGTATAGGAGATACCTGAAAACATATCACACTTTTCATCATAGTGCTTTTACCAATGCATAAAATGCATGGAGAAGTCATTTCGAATGACTGGTCCTCAGTGTTGTGAGAACGATGACTGGTTAAAATTTTTGGTGGTTTCTTGTTCAGTCCATAGGCCTACATCATGTGGCAAACCGGTGAGCATGTGGCTCTATTAGTATAGGAGATACCTGAAAACATATCACCCTTTTCATCATAGTGCTTTTACCAATGCATAAAATGCATGGAGAAGTCATTTCGAATGACTGGTCCTCAGTGTTGTGAGAACGATGACTGGTTAAAATTTTTGGTGGTTTCTTGTTCAGTCCATAGGCCTACATCATGTGGCAAACCGGTGAGCATGTGGCTCTATTAGTATAGGAGATACCTGAAAACATATCACCCTTTTCATCATAGTGCTTTTACCAATGCATAAAATGCATGGAGAAGTCATTTCGAATGACTGGTCCTCAGTGTTGTGAGAACGATGACTGGTTAAAATTTTTGGTGGTTTCTTGTTCAGTCCATAGGCCTACATCATGTGGCAAACCGGTGAGCATGTGGCTCTATTAGTATAGGAGATACCTGAAAACATATCACCCTTTTCATCATAGTGCTTTTACCAATGCATAAAATGCATGGAGAAGTCATTTCGAATGACTGGTCCTCAGTGTTGTGAGAACGATGACTGGTTAAAATTTTTGGTGGTTTCTTGTTCAGTCCATAGGCCTACATCATGTGGCAAACCGGTGAGCATGTGGCTCTATTAGTATAGGAGATACCTGAAAACATATCACACTTTTCATCATAGTGCTTTTACCAATGCATAAAATGCATGGAGAAGTCATTTCGAATGACTGGTCCTCAGTGTTGTGAGAACGATGACTGGTTAAAATTTTTGGTGGTTTCTTGTTCAGTCCATAGGCCTACATCATGTGGCAAACCGGTGAGCATGTGGCTCTATTAGTATAGGAGATACCTGAAAACATATCACACTTTTCATCATAGTGCTTTTACCAATGCATAAAATGCATGGAGAAGTCATTTCGAATGACTGGTCCTCAGTGTTGTGAGAACGATGACTGGTTAAAATTTTTGGTGGTTTCTTGTTCAGTCCATAGGCCTACATCATGTGGCAAACCGGTGAGCATGTGGCTCTATTAGTATAGGAGATACCTGAAAACATATCACACTTTTCATCATAGTGCTTTTACCAATGCATAAAATGCATGGAGAAGTCATTTCGAATGACTGGTCCTCAGTGTTGTGAGAACGATGACTGGTTAAAATTTTTGGTGGTTTCTTGTTCAGTCCATAGGCCTACATCATGTGGCAAACCGGTGAGCATGTGGCTCTATTAGTATAGGAGATACCTGAAAACATATCACACTTTTCATCATAGTGCTTTTACCAATGCATAAAATGCATGGAGAAGTCATTTCGAATGACTGGTCCTCAGTGTTGTGAGAACGATGACTGGTTAAAATTTTTGGTGGTTTCTTGTTCAGTCCATAGGCCTACATCATGTGGCAAACCGGTGAGCATGTGGCTCTATTAGTATAGGAGATACCTGAAAACATATCACACTTTTCATCATAGTGCTTTTACCAATGCATAAAATGCATGGAGAAGTCATTTCGAATGACTGGTCCTCAGTGTTGTGAGAACGATGACTGGTTAAAATTTTTGGTGGTTTCTTGTTCAGTCCATAGGCCTACATCATGTGGCAAACCGGTGAGCATGTGGCTCTATTAGTATAGGAGATACCTGAAAACATATCACACTTTTCATCATAGTGCTTTTACCAATGCATAAAATGCATGGAGAAGTCATTTCGAATGACTGGTCCTCAGTGTTGTGAGAACGATGACTGGTTAAAATTTTTGGTGGTTTCTTGTTCAGTCCATAGGCCTACATCATGTGGCAAACCGGTGAGCATGTGGCTCTATTAGTATAGGAGATACCTGAAAACATATCACACTTTTCATCATAGTGCTTTTACCAATGCATAAAATGCATGGAGAAGTCATTTCGAATGACTGGTCCTCAGTGTTGTGAGAACGATGACTGGTTAAAATTTTTGGTGGTTTCTTGTTCAGTCCATAGGCCTACATCATGTGGCAAACCGGTGAGCATGTGGCTCTATTAGTATAGGAGATACCTGAAAACATATCACACTTTTCATCATAGTGCTTTTACCAATGCATAAAATGCATGGAGAAGTCATTTCGAATGACTGGTCCTCAGTGTTGTGAGAACGATGACTGGTTAAAATTTTTGGTGGTTTCTTGTTCAGTCCATAGGCCTACATCATGTGGCAAACCGGTGAGCATGTGGCTCTATTAGTATAGGAGATACCTGAAAACATATCACACTTTTCATCATAGTGCTTTTACCAATGCATAAAATGCATGGAGAAGTCATTTCGAATGACTGGTCCTCAGTGTTGTGAGAACGATGACTGGTTAAAATTTTTGGTGGTTTCTTGTTCAGTCCATAGGCCTACATCATGTGGCAAACCGGTGAGCATGTGGCTCTATTAGTATAGGAGATACCTGAAAACATATCACACTTTTCATCATAGTGCTTTTACCAATGCATAAAATGCATGGAGAAGTCATTTCGAATGACTGGTCCTCAGTGTTGTGAGAACGATGACTGGTTAAAATTTTTGGTGGTTTCTTGTTCAGTCCATAGGCCTACATCATGTGGCAAACCGGTGAGCATGTGGCTCTATTAGTATAGGAGATACCTGAAAACATATCACACTTTTCATCATAGTGCTTTTACCAATGCATAAAATGCATGGAGAAGTCATTTCGAATGACTGGTCCTCAGTGTTGTGAGAACGATGACTGGTTAAAATTTTTGGTGGTTTCTTGTTCAGTCCATAGGCCTACACATCATGTGGCAAACCGGTGAGCATGTTGGCTCTATTAGTATAGGAGATACCTGAAAACATATCACACTTTTCATCATAGTGCTTTTACCAATGCATAAAATGCATGGAGAAGTCATTTCGAATGACTGGTCCTCAGTGTTGTGAGAACAATGACTGGTTAAAATTTTTGGTGGTTTCTTGTTCAGTCCATAGGCCTACATCATGTGGCAAACCGGTGAGCATGTGGCTCTATTAGTATAGGAGATACCTGAAAACATATCACACTTTTCATCATAGTGCTTTTACCAATGCATAAAATGCATGGAGAAGTCATTTCGAATGACTGGTCCTCAGTGTTGTGAGAACGATAACTGGTTAAAATTTTGGTGGTTCTTGTTCAGTCCATAGGCCCTACATCATGTGGCAAACGGTGAGCATGTGGCTCTATTAGTATAGGAGATACCTGAAAACATATCACACTTTTCATCATAGTGCATTACCAATGCATAAAATGCATGGAGAAGTCATTTCGAATGACTGGTCCTCAGTGTTGTGAGAACGATGACTGGTTAAAATTTTTGGTGGTTTCTTGTTCAGTCCATAGGCCTACATCATGTGGCAAACCGGTGAGCATGTGGCTCTATTAGTATAGGAGATACCTGAAAACATATCACACTTTTCATCATAGTGCTTTTACCAATGCATAAAATGCATGGAGAAGTCATTTCGAATGACTGGTCCTCAGTGTTGTGAGAGCGATGACTGGTTAAAATTTTTGGTGGTTTCTTGTTCAGTCCATAGGCCTACATCATGTGGCAAACCGGTGAGCATGTGGCTCTATTAGTATAGGAGATACCTGAAAACATATCACACTTTTCATCATAGTGCTTTTACCAATGCATAAAATGCATGGAGAAGTCATTTCGAATGACTGGTCCTCAGTGTTGTGAGAACGATGACTGGTTAAAATTTTGGTGGTTTCTTGTTCAGTCCATAGGCCTACATCATGTGGCAAACCGGTGAGCATGTGGCTCTATTAGTATAGGAGATACCTGAAAACATATCACACTTTTCATCATAGTGCTTTTACCAATGCATAAAATGCATGGAGAAGTCATTTCGAATGACTGGTCCTCAGTGTTGTGAGAACGATGACTGGTTAAAATTTTTGTGGTTTCTTGTTCAGTCCATAGGCCTACATCATGTGGCAAACCGGTGAGCATGTGGCTCTATTAGTATAGGAGATACCTGAAAACATATCACACTTTTCATCATAGTGCTTTTACCAATGCATAAAATGCATGGAGAAGTCATTTCGAATGACTGGTCCTCAGTGTTGTCGAGAACGATGACTGGTTAAAATTTTTGGTGGTTTCTTGTTCAGTCCATAGGCCTACATCATGTGGGCAAACCGGTGAGCATGTGGCTCTATTAGTATAGGAGATACCTGAAAACATATCACACTTTTCATCATATGTGCTTTTACCAATGCATAAAATGCATGGAGAAGTCATTTCGAATGACTGGTCCTCAGTGTTGTGAGAACATGACTGGTTAAAATTTTTGGTGGTTTCTTGTTCAGCTCCATAGGCCTACATCATGTGGCAAAACCGGGTGAGCATGTGGCTCTATTAGTATAGGAGATACCTGAAAACATAATCACACTTTTCATCATAGTGCTTTTACCAATGCATAAAATGCATGGAGAAGTAATTTCGAATGACTGGTCCTCAGTGTTGTGAGAACGATGACTGGTTAAATTTTGGTGGTTTCTTGTTCAGTCCATAGGCCTACATCATGTGGCAAACCGGTGAGCATGTGGCTCTATTAGTATAGGAGATACCTGAAAACATATCACACTTTTCATCATAGTGCTTTTACCAATGCATAAAATGCATGGAGAAGTAATTTCGAATGACTGGTCCTCAGTGTTGTGAGAACGATGACTAGTTAAAATTTTTGGTGGTTTCTTGTTCAGTCCATAGGCCTACATCATGTGGCAAACCAGTGAGCATGTGGCTCTATTAGTATAGGAGATACCTGAAAACATATCACACTTTTCATCATAGTGCTTTTACCAATGCATAAAATGCATGGAGAAGTCATTTCGAATGACTGGTCCTCAGTGTTGTGAGAACGATGACTGGTTAAAATTTTTGGTGGTTTCTTGTTCAGTCCATAGGCCTACATCATGTGGCAACCGGTGAGCATGTGGCTCTATTAGGTATAGGAGATACCTGAAAACATATCACACTTTTCATCATAGTGCTTTTACCAATGCATAAAATGCATGGAGAAGTCATTTCGAATGACTGGTCCTCAGTGTTGTGAGAACGATGACTGGTTAAATTTTTGGTGGTTTCTTGTTCAGTCCATAGGCCTACATCATGTGGCAAACCGGTGAGCATGTGGCTCTATTGGTATAGGAGATACCTGAAAACATATCACACTTTTCATCATAGTGCTTTTACCAATGCATAAAATGCATGGAGAAGTCATTTCGAATGACTGGTCCTCAGTGTTGTGAGAACGATGACTGGTTAAAATTTTTGGTGGTTTCTTGTTCAGTCCATAGGCCTACATCATGTGGCAAACCGGTGAGCATGTGGCTCTATTAGTATAGGAGATACCTGAAAACATATCACACTTTTCATCATAGTGCTTTTACCAATGCATAAAATGCATGGAGAAGTCATTTCGAATGACTGGTCCTCAGTGTTGTGAGAACGATGACTGGTTAAAATTTTTGGTGGTTTCTTGTTCAGTCATAGGCCTACATCATGTGGCAAACCGGTGAGCATGTGGCTCTATTAGTATAGGAGATACCTGAAAACATATCACACTTTTCATCATAGTGCTTTTACCAATGCATAAAATGCATGGAGAAGTCATTTCGAATGACTGGTCCTCAGTGTTTGTGAGAACAATGACTGGTTAAAATTTTTGGTGGTTTCTTGTTCAGTCCATAGGCCTACATCATGTGGCAAACCGGTGAGCATGTGGCTCTATTAGTATAGGAGATACCTGAAAACATATCACACTTTTCAATCATAGTGCTTTTACCAATGCATAAAATGCATGGAGAAGTCATTTCGAATGACTGGTCCTCAGTGTTGTGAGAACGATGACTGGTTAAAATTTTTGGTGGTTTCTTGTTCAGTCCATAGGCCTACATCATGTGGCAAACCGGTGAGCATGTGGCTCTATTAGTATAGGAGATACCTGAAAACATATCACACTTTTCATCATAGTGCATTTACCAATGCATAAAATGCATGGAGAAGTGATTTCAAATGACTGGTCCTCAGTGTTGTGAGAACGATGACTGGTTAAAATTTTTGGTGGTTTCTTGTTCAGTCCATAGGCCTACATCATGTGGCAAACCGGTGAGCATGTGGCTCTATTAGTATAGGAGATACCTGAAAACATATCACACTTTTCATCATAGTGCTTTTACCAATGCATAAAATGCATGGAGAAGTCATTTCGAATGACTGGTCCTCAGTGTTGTGAGAACGATGACTGGTTAAAATTTTTGGTGGTTTCTTGTTCAGTCCATAGGCCTACATCATGTGGCAAACCGGTGAGCATGTGGCTCTATAGTATAGGAGATACCTGAAAACATATCACACTTTTTCATCATAGTGCTTTTACCAATGCATAAAATGCATGGAGAAGTCATTTCGAATGACTGGTCCTCAGTGTTGTGAGAACGATGACTGGTTAAAATTTTTGTTGTTTCTTGTTCAGTCCATAGGCCTACATCATGTAGCAAACCGGTGAGCATGTGGCTCTATTAGTATAGGAGATACCTGAAAACAAATCACACTTTTCATCATAGTGCTTTTACCAATGCATAAAATGCATGGAGAAGTCATTTCGAATGACTGGTCCTCAGTGTTGTGAGAACGATGACTGGTTAAAATTTTTGGTGGTTTCTTGTTCAGTCCCATAGGCCTACATCATGTGGCAAACCGGTGAGCATGTGGCTCTATTAGTATAGGAGATACCTGAAAACATATCACACTTTTCATCATAGTGCTTTTACCAATGCATAAAATGCATGGAGAAGTCATTTCGAATGACTGGTCCTCAGTGTTGTGAGAACGATGACTGGTTAAAATTTTTGGTGGTTTCTTGTTCAGTCCATAGGCCTACATCATGTGGCAAACCGGTGAGCATGTGGCTCTATTAGTATAGGAGATACCTGAAAACATGTCACACTTTTCATCATAGTGCTTTTACCAATGCATAAAATGCATGGAGAAGTCATTTCGAATGACTGGTCCTCAGTGTTGTGAGAACGATGACTGGTTAAAATTTTTGGTGGTTTCTTGTTCAGTCCATAGGCCTACATCATGTGGCAAACCGGTGAGCATGTGGCTCTATTAGTATAGGAGATACCTGAAAACATATCACCACTTTTCATCATAGTGCTTTTACCAATGCATAAAATGCATGAAGAAGTCATTTCGAATGACTGGTCCTCAGTGTTGTGAGAATGATGACTGGTTAAAATTTTTGGTGGTTTCTTGTTCAGTCCATAGGCCTACATCATGTGGCAAACCGGTGAGCATGTGGCTCTATTAGTATAGGAGATACCTGAAAACATATCACACTTTTCATCATAGTGCTTTTACCAATGCATAAAATGCATGGAGAAGTCATTTCGAATGACTGGTCCTCAGTGTTGTGAGAACAATGACTGGTTAAAATTTTTGGTGGTTTCTTGTTCAGTCCATAGGCCTACATCATGTGGCAAACCGGTGAGCATGTGGCTCTATTAGTATAGGAGATACCTGAAAACATATCACACTTTTCATCATAGTGCTTTTACCAATGCATAAAATGCATGGAGAAGTCATTTCGAATGACTGGTCCTCAGTGTTGTGAGAACGATGACTAGTTAAAATTTTTGGTGGTTTCTTGTTCAGTCCATAGGCCTACATCATGTGGCAAACCGGTGAGCATGTGGCTCTATTAGTATAGGAGATACCTGAAAACATATCACACTTTTCATCATAGTGCTTTTACCAATGCATAAAATGCATGGAGAAGTCATTTCGAATGACTGGTTATCAGTGTTGTGAGAACGATGACTGGTTAAAATTTTTGGTGGTTTCTTGTTCAGTCCATAGGCCTACATCATGTGGCAAACCGGTGAGCATGCGGCTCTATTAGTATAGGAGATACCTGAAAACATATCACACTTTTCATCATAGTGGTTTTACCAATGCATAAAATGCATGGAGAAGTCATTTCGAATGACTGGTCCTCAGTGTTGTGAGAACGATGACTGGTTAAAATTTTTGGTGGTTTCTTGTTCAGTCCATAGGCCTACATCATGTGGCAAACCGGTGAGCATGTGGCTCTATTAGTATAGGAGATACCTGAAAACATATCACACTTTTCATCATAGTGCTTTTACCAATGCATAAAATGCATGGAGAAGTCATTTCGAATGACTGGTCCTCAGTGTTGTGAGAGCGATGACTGGTTAAAATTTTTGGTGGTTTCTTGTTCAGTCCATAGGCCTACATCATGTGGCAAACCGGTGAGCATGTGGCTCTATTAGTATAGGAGATACCTGAAAACATATCACACTTTTCATCATAGTGCTTTTACCAATGCATAAAATGCATGGAGAAGTCATTTCGAATGACTGGTCCTCAGTGTTGTGAGAACGATGACTGGTTAAAATTTTTGGTGGTTTCTTGTTCAGTCCATAGGCCTACATCATGTGGCAAACCGGTGAGCATGTGGCTCTATTAGTATAGGAGATACCTGAAAACATATCACACTTTTCATCATAGTGCTTTTACCAATGCATAAAATGCATGGAGAAGTCATTTCGAATGACTGGTCCTCAGTGTTGTGAGAACGATGACTGGTTAAAATTTTTGGTGGTTTCTTGTTCAGTCCATAGGCCTACATCATGTGGCAAACCGGTGAGCATGTGGCTCTATTAGTATAGGAGATACCTGAAAACATATCACACTTTTCATCATAGTGCTTTTACCAATGCATAAAATGCATGGAGAAGTCATTTCGAATGACTGGTCCTCAGTGTTGTGAGAACAATGACTGGTTAAAATTTTTGGTGGTTTCTTGTTCAGTCCATAGGCCTACATCATGTGGCAAACCGGTGAGCATGTGGCTCTGTTAGTATAGGAGATACCTGAAAACATATCACACTTTTCATCATAGTGCTTTTACCAATGCATAAAATGCATGGAGAAGTCATTTCGAATGACTGGTCCTCAGTGTTGTGAGAACGATGACTAGTTAAAATTTTTGGTGGTTTCTTGTTCAGTCCATAGGCCTACATCATGTGGCAAACCGGTGAGCATGTGGCTCTATTAGTATAGGAGATACCTGAAAACATATCACACTTTTCATCATAGTGCTTTTACCAATGCATAAAATGCATGGAGAAGTCATTTCGAATGACTGGTCCTCAGTGTTGTGAGAACGATGACTGGTTAAAATTTTTGGTGGTTTCTTGTTCAGTCCATAGGCCTACATCATGTGGCAAACCGGTGAGCATGTGGCTCTATTAGTATAGGAGATACCTGAAAACATATCACACTTTTCATCATAGTGCTTTTACCAATGCATAAAATGCATGGAGAAGTCATTTCGAATGACTGGTCCTCAGTGTTGTGAGAACAATGACTGGTTAAAATTTTTGGTGGTTTCTTGTTCAGTCCATAGGCCTACATCATGTGGCAAACCGGTGAGCATGTGGCTCTATTAGTATAGGAGATACCTGAAAACATATCACACTTTTCATCATAGTGCTTTTACCAATGCATAAAATGCATGGAGAAGTCATTTCGAATGACTGGTCCTCAGTGTTGTGAGAACGATGACTAGTTAAAATTTTTGGTGGTTTCTTGTTCAGTCCATAGGCCTACATCATGTGGCAAACCGGTGAGCATGTGGCTCTATTAGTATAGGAGATACCTGAAAACATATCACACTTTTCATCATAGTGCTTTTACCAATGCATAAAATGCATGGAGAAGTCATTTCGAATGACTGGTCCTCAGTGTTGTGAGAACGATGACTGGTTAAAATTTTTGGTGGTTTCTTGTTCAGTCCATAGGCCTACATCATGTGGCAAACCGGTGAGCATGTGGCTCTATTAGTATAGGAGATACCTGAAAACATATCACACTTTTCATCATAGTGCTTTTACCAATGCATAAAATGCATGGAGAAGTCATTTCGAATGACTGGTCCTCAGTGTTGTGAGAACAATGACTGGTTAAAATTTTTGGTGGTTTCTTGTTCAGTCCATAGGCCTACATCATGTGGCAAACCGGTGAGCATGTGGCTCTATTAGTATAGGAGATACCTGAAAACATATCACACTTTTCATCATAGTGCTTTTACCAATGCATAAAATGCATGGAGAAGTCATTTCGAATGACTGGTCCTCAGTGTTGTGAGAACAATGACTGGTTAAAATTTTTGGTGGTTTCTTGTTCAGTCCATAGGCCTACATCATGTGGCAAACCGGTGAGCATGTGGCTCTATTAGTATAGGAGATACCTGAAAACATATCACACTTTTCATCATAGTGCTTTTACCAATGCATAAAATGCATGGAGAAGTCATTTCGAATGACTGGTCCTCAGTGTTGTGAGAACGATAACTGGTTAAAATTTTTGGTGGTTTCTTGTTCAGTCCATAGGCCTACATCATGTGGCAAACCGGTGAGCATGTGGCTCTATTAGTATAGGAGATACCTGAAAACATATCACACTTTTCATCATAGTGCATTTACCAATGCATAAAATGCATGGAGAAGTGATTTCAAATGACTGGTCCTCAGTGTTGTGAGAACGATGACTGGTTAAAATTTTTGGTGGTTTCTTGTTCAGTCCATAGGCCTACATCATGTGGCAAACCGGTGAGCATGTGGCTCTATTAGTATAGGAGATACCTGAAAACATATCACACTTTTCATCATAGTGCTTTTACCAATGCATAAAATGCATGGAGAAGTCATTTCGAATGACTGGTCCTCAGTGTTGTGAGAACGATGACTGGTTAAAATTTTTGGTGGTTTCTTGTTCAGTCCATAGGCCTACATCATGTGGCAAACCGGTGAGCATGTGGCTCTATTAGTATAGGAGATACCTGAAAACATATCACACTTTTCATCATAGTGCTTTTACCAATGCATAAAATGCATGGAGAAGTCATTTCGAATGACTGGTCCTCAGTGTTGTGAGAACGATGACTGGTTAAAACTTTTGGTGGTTTCTTGTTCAGTCCATAGGCCTACATCATGTGGCAAACCGGTGAGCATGTGGCTCTATTAGTATAGGAGATACCTGAAAACATGTCACACTTTTCATCATAGTGCTTTTACCAATGCATAAAATGCATGGAGAAGTCATTTCGAATGACTGGTCCTCAGTGTTGTGAGAACGATGACTGGTTAAAATTTTTGGTGGTTTCTTGTTCAGTCCATAGGCCTACATCATGTGGCAAACCGGTGAGCATGTGGCTCTATTAGTATAGGAGATACCTGAAAACATATCACACTTTTCATCATAGTGCTTTTACCAATGCATAAAATGCATGAAGAAGTCATTTCGAATGACTGGTCCTCAGTGTTGTGAGAACGATGACTGGTTAAAATTTTTGGTGGTTTCTTGTTCAGTCCATAGGCCTACATCATGTGGCAAACCGGTGAGCATGTGGCTCTATTAGTATAGGAGATACCTGAAAACATATCACACTTTTCATCATAGTGCTTTTACCAATGCATAAAATGCATGGAGAAGTCATTTCGAATGACTGGTCCTCAGTGTTGTGAGAACAATGACTGGTTAAAATTTTTGGTGGTTTCTTGTTCAGTCCATAGGCCTACATCATGTGGCAAACCGGTGAGCATGTGGCTCTATTAGTATAGGCGATACCTGAAAACATATCACACTTTTCATCATAGTGCTTTTACCAATGCATAAAATGCATGGAGAAGTCATTTCGAATGACTGGTCCTCAGTGTTGTGAGAACGATGACTAGTTAAAATTTTTGGTGGTTTCTTGTTCAGTCCATAGGCCTACATCATGTGGCAAACCGGTGAGCATGTGGCTCTATTAGTATAGGAGATACCTGAAAACATATCACACTTTTCATCATAGTGCTTTTACCAATGCATAAAATGCATGGAGAAGTCATTTCGAATGACTGGTCCTCAGTGTTGTGAGAACGATGACTGGTTAAAATTTTTGGTGGTTTCTTGTTCAGTCCATAGGCCTACATCATGTGGCAAACCGGTGAGCATGTGGCTCTATTAGTATAGGAGATACCTGAAAACATATCACACTTTTCATCATAGTGGTTTTACCAATGCATAAAATGCATGGAGAAGTCATTTCGAATGACTGGTCCTCAGTGTTGTGAGAACGATGACTGGTTAAAATTTTTGGTGGTTTCTTGTTCAGTCCATAGGCCTACATCATGTGGCAAACCGGTGAGCATGTGGCGCTATTAGTATAGGAGATACCTGAAAACATATCACACTTTTCATCATAGTGCTTTTACCAATGCATAAAATGCATGGAGAAGTCATTTCGAATGACTGGTCCTCAGTGTTGTGAGAGCGATGACTGGTTAAAATTTTTGGTGGTTTCTTGTTCAGTCCATAGGCCTACATCATGTGGCAAACCGGTGAGCATGTGGCTCTATTAGTATAGGAGATACCTGAAAACATATCACACTTTTCATCATAGTGCTTTTACCAATGCATAAAATGCATGGAGAAGTCATTTCGAATGACTGGTCCTCAGTGTTGTGAGAACGATGACTGGTTAAAATTTTTGGTGGTTTCTTGTTCAGTCCATAGGCCTACATCATGTGGCAAACCGGTGAGCATGTGGCTCTATTAGTATAGGAGATACCTGAAAACATATCACACTTTTCATCATAGTGCTTTTACCAATGCATAAAATGCATGGAGAAGTCATTTCGAATGACTGGTCCTCAGTGTTGTGAGAACGATGACTGGTTAAAATTTTTCGTGGTTTCTTGTTCAGTCCATAGGCCTACATCATGTGGCAAACCGGTGAGCATGTGGCTCTATTAGTATAGGAGATACCTGAAAACATATCACACTTTTCATCATAGTGCTTTTACCAATGCATAAAATGCATGGAGAAGTCATTTCGAATGACTGGTCCTCAGTGTTGTGAGAACGATGACTGGTTAAAATTTTTGGTGGTTTCTTGTTCAGTCCATAGGCCTACATCATGTGGCAAACCGGTGAGCATGTGGCTCTATTAGTATAGGAGATACCTGAAAACATATCACACTTTTCATCATAGTGCTTTTACCAATGCATAAAATGCATGGAGAAGTCATTTCGAATGACTGGTCCTCAGTGTTGTGAGAACAATGACTGGTTAAAATTTTTGGTGGTTTCTTGTTCAGTCCATAGGCCTACATCATGTGGCAAACCGGTGAGCATGTGGCTCTATTAGTATAGGAGATACCTGAAAACATATCACACTTTTCATCATAGTGCTTTTACCAATGCATAAAATGCATGGAGAAGTCATTTCGAATGACTGGTCCTCAGTGTTGTGAGAACGATAACTGGTTAAAATTTTTGGTGGTTTCTTGTTCAGTCCATAGGCCTACATCATGTGGCAAACCGGTGAGCATGTGGCTCTATTAGTATAGGAGATACCTGAAAACATATCACACTTTTCATCATAGTGCATTTACCAATGCATAAAATGCATGGAGAAGTCATTTCGAATGACTGGTCCTCAGTGTTGTGAGAACGATGACTGGTTAAAATTTTTGGTGGTTTCTTGTTCAGTCCATAGGCCTACATCATGTGGCAAACCGGTGAGCATGTGGCTCTATTAGTATAGGAGATACCTGAAAACATATCACACTTTTCATCATAGTGCTTTTACCAATGCATAAAATGCATGGAGAAGTCATTTCGAATGACTGGTCCTCAGTGTTGTGAGAGCGATGACTGGTTAAAATTTTTGGTGGTTTCTTGTTCAGTCCATAGGCCTACATCATGTGGCAAACCGGTGAGCATGTGGCTCTATTAGTATAGGAGATACCTGAAAACATATCACACTTTTCATCATAGTGCTTTTACCAATGCATAAAATGCATGGAGAAGTCATTTCGAATGACTGGTCCTCAGTGTTGTGAGAACGATGACTGGTTAAAATTTTTGGTGGTTTCTTGTTCAGTCCATAGGCCTACATCATGTGGCAAACCGGTGAGCATGTGGCTCTATTAGTATAGGAGATACCTGAAAACATATCACACTTTTCATCATAGTGCTTTTACCAATGCATAAAATGCATGGAGAAGTCATTTCGAATGACTGGTCCTCAGTGTTGTGAGAACGATGACTGGTTAAAATTTTTGGTGGTTTCTTGTTCAGTCCATAGGCCTACATCATGTGGCAAACCGGTGAGCATGTGGCTCTATTAGTATAGGAGATACCTGAAAACATATCACACTTTTCATCATAGTGCTTTTACCAATGCATAAAATGCATGGAGAAGTCATTTCGAATGACTGGTCCTCAGTGTTGTGAGAACGATGACTGGTTAAAATTTTTGGTGGTTTCTTGTTCAGTCCATAGGCCTACATCATGTGGGCAAACCGGTGAGCATGTGGCTCTATTAGTATAGGAGATACCTGAAAACATATCACACTTTTCATCATAGTGCTTTTACCAATGCATAAAATGCATGGAGAAGTCATTTCGAATGACTGGTCCTCAGTGTTGTGAGAACAATGACTGGTTAAAATTTTTGGTGGTTTCTTGTTCAGTCCATAGGCCTACATCATGTGGCAAACCGGTGAGCATGTGGCTCTATTAGTATAGGAGATACCTGAAAACATATCACACTTTTCATCATAGTGCTTTTACCAATGCATAAAATGCATGGAGAAGTCATTTCGAATGACTGGTCCTCAGTGTTGTGAGAACGATAACTGGTTAAAATTTTTGGTGGTTTCTTGTTCAGTCCATAGGCCTACATCATGTGGCAAACCGGTGAGCATGTGGCTCTATTAGTATAGGAGATACCTGAAAACATATCACACTTTTCATCATAGTGCATTTACCAATGCATAAAATGCATGGAAAAGTGATTTCGAATGACTGGTCCTCAGTGTTGTGAGAACGATGACTGGTTAAAATTTTTGGTGGTTTCTTGTTCAGTCCATAGGCCTACATCATGTGGCAAACCGGTGAGCATGTGGCTCTATTAGTATAGGAGATACCTGAAAACATATCACACTTTTCATCATAGTGCTTTTACCAATGCATAAAATGCAGGGAGAAGTCATTTCGAATGACTGGTCCTCAGTGTTGTGAGAACGATGACTGGTTAAAATTTTTGGTGGTTTCTTGTTCAGTCCACAGGCCTACATCATGTGGCAAACCGGTGAGCATGTGGCTCTATTAGTATAGGAGATACCTGAAAACATATCACACTTTTCATCATAGTGCTTTTACCAATGCATAAAATGCATGGAGAAGTCATTTCGAATGACTGGTCCTCAGTGTTGTGAGAACGATGACTGGTTAAAATTTTTGTTGTTTTCTTGTTCAGTCCATAGGCCTACATCATGTAGCAAACCGGTGAGCATGTGGCTCTATTAGTATAGGAGATACCTGAAAACATATCACACTTTTCATCATAGTGCTTTTACCAATGCATAAAATGCATGGAGAAGTCATTTCGAATGACTGGTCCTCAGTGTTGTGAGAACGATGACTGGTTAAAATTTTTGGTGGTTTCTTGTTCAGTCCATAGGCCTACATCATGTGGCAAACCGGTGAGCATGTGGCTCTATTAGTATAGGCGATACCTGAAAACATATCACACTTTTCATCATAGTGCTTTTACCAATGCATAAAATGCATGGAGAAGTCATTTCGAATGACTGGTCCTCAGTGTTGTGAGAACGATGACTGGTTAAAATTTTTGGTGGTTTCTTGTTCAGTCCATAGGCCTACATCATGTGGCAAACCGGTGAGCATGTGGCTCTATTAGTATAGGAGATACCTGAAAACATGTCACACTTTTCATCATAGTGCTTTTACCAATGCATAAAATGCATGGAGAAGTCATTTCGAATGACTGGTCCTCAGTGTTGTGAGAACGATGACTGGTTAAAATTTTTGGTGGTTTCTTGTTCAGTCCATAGGCCTACATCATGTGGCAAACCGGTGAGCATGTGGCTCTATTAGTATAGGAGATACCTGAAAACATATCACAC